>NW_027040065.1:90000-145598 GCF_034236695.1 Oncorhynchus nerka | reverse complement strand
CCATCCCAGCCTCTGAAATAAGATCTAAGGACAACTTGTCAAAACTATCCTTCCATCCCAGCCTCTGAAATAAGATCTAAGGACAACTTGTCAAAACTATCCTTCCATCCCAGCCTCTGAAATAAGATCTAAGGACAACTTGTCAAAACTATCCTTCCATCCCAGCCTCTGAAATAAGATCTAAGGACAACTTGTCAAAACAATCCTTCCATCCCAGCCTCTGAAATAAGATCTAAGGACAACTTGTCAAAACAATCCTTCCATCCCAGCCTCTGAAATAAGATCTAAGGACAACTTGTCAAAACAATCCTTCCATCCCAGCCTCTGAAATAAGATCTAAGGACAACTTGTCAAAACTATCCTTCCATCCCAGCCTCTGAAATAAGATCTAAGGACAACTTGTCAAAACTATCCTTCCATCCCAGTCTCTGAAATAAGATCTAAGGACAACTTGTCAAAACTATCCTTCCATCCCAGCCTCTGAAATAAGATCTAAGGACAACTTGTCAAAACTATCCTTCCATCCCAGCCTCTGAAATAAGATCTAAGGACAACTTGTCAAAACAATCCTTCCATCCCAGCCTCTGAAATAAGATCTAATGACAACTTGTCAAAACTATCCTTCCATCCCAGCCTCTGAAATAAGATCTAAGGACAACTTGTCAAAACTATCCTTCCATCCCAGCCTCTGAAATAAGATCTAAGGTCAACTTGTTAAAACTATTCTTCCATCCCAGCCTCTGAAATAAGATCTAAGGACAACTTGTCAAAACAATCCTTCTATCCCAGCCTCTGAAATAAGATCTAAGGACAACTTGTCAAAACTATCCTTCCATCCCAGCCTCTGAAATAAGATCTAAGGACAACTTGTCAAAACAATCCTTCCATCCCAGCCTCTGAAATAAGATCTAAGGACAACTTGTCAAAACAATCCTTCCATCCCAGCCTCTGAAATAAGATCTAAGGACAACTTGTCAAAACAATCCTTCCATCCCAGCCTCTGAAATAAGATCTAAGGACAACTTGTCAAAACTATCCTTCCATCCCAGCCTCTGAAATAAGATCTAAGGACAACTTGTCAAAACTATCCTTCCATCCCAGCCTCTGAAATAAGATCTAAGGACAACTTGTCAAAACTATCCTTCCATCCCAGCCTCTGAAATAAGATCTAAGGACAACTTGTCAAAACTATCCTTCCATCCCAGTCTCTGAAATAAGATCTAAGGACAACTTGTCAAAACAATCCTTCCATCCCAGCCTCTGAAATAAGATCTAATGACAACTTGTCAAAACTATCCTTCCATCCCAGCCTCTGAAATAAGATCTAAGGACAACTTGTCAAAACTATCCTTCCATCCCAGCCTCTGAAATAAGATCTAAGGTCAACTTGTTAAAACTATTCTTCCATCCCAGCCTCTGAAATAAGATCTAAGGACAACTTGTCAAAACAATCCTTCTATCCCAGCCTCTGAAATAAGATCTAAGGACAACTTGTCAAAACTATCCTTCCATCCCAGCCTCTGAAATAAGATCTAAGGACAACTTGTCAAAACTATCCTTCCATCCCAGCCTCTGAAATAAGATCTAAGGTCAACTTGTTAAAACTATTCTTCCATCCCAGCCTCTGAAATAAGATCTAAGGACAACTTGTCAAAACAATCCTTCCATCCCAGCCTCTGAAATAAGATCTAAGGACAACTTGTCAAAACTATCCTTCCATCCCAGCCTTTGAAATAAGATCTAAGGACAACTTGTTAAAACAATCCTTCCATCCCAGCCTTTGAAATAAGATCTAAGGACAACTTGTCAAAACATTCAATAATAATGCTACTTTTTAAAACAGTAGTCGTGTAACAGACAGACACAGACAAAGACAGGAGATGATATGTTTTTAAAATCATATGTAAGGCTTTGTCCCAAACATGAGTAACAACGAAGTTATCCTATATGTATGATCAATAACAGCTAAAACATTCACAAGGGTAAAACCTGCACTATTTCAGTATCGTTTTCCAGTATCGTCCAAGATGCAGATATGCATTTTAGATCTGGTATCACTATACACATGTTGAACAACCTAAAACTTCATCCTAAAAATCCTTCATTAAAATGCAACGCTGCAAAAATGTAACAAAAAGGCCATTTTTAATTTTTATACAATACACTCATGATGGTCCCAATAATAAATATATGATTATTAATCAAATTGCACCACAAAACAAGTTTAAACATGAACTTGACTCCTACATCAATGATAGTAATAATAATATGATTTTCTGAGTCGCGTTTCTCTATAGGTCAGGGAACAACATTCAAAGGGTCAGGGTTGGGAGGCAAATAAAGGTCACGGTAAAATAAGGTTGAAGATTAAACAATAAGGTTGATGGTTAAATAAAGTTGATGGTTGATGAGCAGTTAGGGTATGGGTGAACACTGATGGCACAAGTAAGGAAGAGAGGCAACGATGATGAGAAATGTAGTTCTATCCTTTCTGTCGCTCAGCGGTTGACCAGTCAGAGAGGTTAGAAGGGCCTGAGTGGTAGTGAATAGAATGTTAGTATATCTTCTTTGATTCTATAGAACATCTGGCAGAACGTCTGGTTTTAGAGAAGCCACAGTCATGTGACCTAGTGTCCAATGTCGCCCTCTCCTGGTCACTATCTGGTGCAGAGTAAAAACATGGCTGCTTTCTCTAAAAGTAGAGCCATGAAAACAGACTTGGCTGATGTTGGGACACAGTGAAGAGGGGGTTGGGGAGACAGTGAAGAGGGGGTTGGGGAGACAGTGAAGAAGGGGTTGGGGAGACAGTGAAGAAGGGGTTGGGGAGACAGTGAAGAAGGGGTTGGGGAGACAGTGAAGAGGGGGTAGGGGAGACAGTGAAGAGGGGGGTAGGGAGACAGTGAAGAGGGGGTAGGGGAGACAGTGAAGAGGGAGACAGTGAAGAGGGGGTTGGGGAGACAGTGAAGAGGGGGTTGGGGAGATAGTGAAGAGGGGGTTGGGGAGACAGTGAAGAGGGGGTTGGGGAGACAGTGAAAGAGGGGGTTGGGGAGGTTAGTAGGGAAATGAAAGAAGGGGTTAGAGTAGGTTAGTAGGGAATGAAAGAAGGGGGTAAGAGTTAGAGTAGGGTAGGGTAGAGACTGTAGCCAGGGCATGTAATAGTTTGTCTACAAAGAAGTGATTTAGTTTCTGGAGTAAAGCTGGCAAGGCAGCATTATCATACAGGCTGTAGGGGAAAACATTCAAGACATGGTTGATATTGAGTCTAAATGCGATGGATTATGAGAGCAACTACAGTAAAACAGACTGGCTCAGTGGTAACCAGGTTTAGTAACACACAACCTCCTTTCCAAGGCTATAATACTGAAAGGAATACCTATAGATCTTGTCCATCATAATGTACAGAGAGTGGCGCAGACAGAGTGGTGGGGTGAGGACATGTAGATATGTAGTAGTTGGTACTGCAGGAGTTCCAACTGTTTGGTCCGCAGCCCCATTTTGATATCAGAAAACATCACGACTCCACCATGTAGAAAAAAAGTGACGTCAACGCTAATGTAAACTTATTGTTTTATCTGATTTAGTTCCTGGTCTTGTCCACTCTGTTTTAATGAGGCTTGTGGCCATTGTAGAAGGAAACAGAAGACACATCCGTGTTCCTGAGAGTCTGATCTTTCAATGATGGGGTCATTATATGTTGTATCTTTTAAAAGATAGAGCCACATTTGTAGGAAGAAAACAGAAACTGCTCTGTTTATTACAACTGTATCTAGAGGCTACCGGAGGTTACCGAGGCTACCGGAGGTTACAGAGGCTACCGGAGGTTACAGAGGCTACCGGAGGTTAGAGAGGCTACCGGAGGTTAGAGAGGCTACCGGAGGTTACCGAGGTTACCGGAGGTTACCGAGGCTACCGGAGGTTACCGACGTAACCCTTGTTCTATGAACAAAGAGCGGTTTTATTGTATTTTTTTCCGACCCCATTTTTAAAAATCAGGCGACCCCACATGGGGCCGGGACCAATAGTTTGGGAAACGCTGTGGTAGTGGATATTTAGGATCCAGCGTGCTTCTGTTTTTAACAACAGTCACTAGTGTGTGTTAGAGTTAGTGAGTCCTCTGTAGGGGTTTTGAAACCAAACTACTTAGTTAAAGTGGAGAAGCAAGTACAGTAGCTGAAGCCGTCTAAACCTGATAGTTTTATACCCATACCCATCTAAACTACTCGTCCAGTCTAGCCAACTACTGCAAGTCTAATCCTCTCTCTATTTCAACCTCTGTTCCAATCTAATCCTCTATTTCAACCTCTGTTCCAGTCTAATCCTCTATTTCAACCTCTGTTCCAGTCTAATCCTCTATTTCAACCTCTGTTCCAGTCTAATCCTCTCTCTATTTCAACCTCTGTTCCAGTCTAATCCGCTCTCTATTTCAACCTCTGTTCCAATCTAATCCTCTATTTCAACCTCTGTTCCAGTCTAATCCTCTATTTCAACCTCTGTTCCATTCTAATCCTCTATTTCGACCTCTGTTCCAATCTAATCCTCTATTTCGACCTCTGTTCCAGTCTAATCCTCTCTCTATTTCAACCTCTGTTCCAGTCTAATCCTCTCTCTATTTCAACCTCTGTTCCAGTCTAATCCTCTATTTCGACCTCTGTTCCAGTCTAATCCTCTATTTCGACCTCTGTTCCAGTCTAATCCTCTATTTCGACCTCCGTTCCAGTCTAATCCTCTATTTCAATCTCTGTTCCAGTCTAATCCTCTATTTCAACCTCTGTTCCAGTCTAATCCTCTCTCTATTTCAACCTCTGATCCAATCTAATCCTCTATTTCAACCTCTGTTCCAGTCTAATCCTCTATTTCAATCTCTGTTCCAGTCTAATCCTCTATTTCAACCTCTGTTCCAATCTAATCCTCTATTTCAACCTCTGTTCCAATCTAATCCTCTATTTCAACCTCTGGTGCAGTGGTGCTGAAGTGCAGATCTACTAGAGAAGCAGGTTAAAGCAGGACAAAGCAACGGCATAGAGATCTTAAAGCACAATACATCATGAGCTAAACAAATAAAAAGCTACATTAAATAGTGCTAATTAAATGAGACTGCATATATCATCTGCTGTAGACATAATTCTAATACTACAGGACTTTAGTGGTCTTTCCATGGCCATACTTCTCTCCGGTCTGGAAAGCTAGAGAGATAAGCCTACAAGTCTATGGTATCCATGTTTTCTGTCTGCAAAGAAAAACGTATTTTAGGAAAGGGAGTGAGATAAATGCAATAAATAAAACACCCTAGCGTGATATATATATATATATTAATATTTATATGTATTTATATATGTATAAAAGTATGGTACAGACAATGGGTACTGCACTTGGCTTGAATGTGTTCAGTGGGTGAGTTGATAACGATATACTCAAAACTGATGCTAGCTAGAAAACTGTGGAAGCGCTAGCATCCTATCATAACACAACAGATGCTAGCTGAGCTTAGCTGAAGGAGCTAGCTAGCTGTGATGCTAGCCCTGGACAGCTAGCTTAAGTGTACCGTAATACATTCCTATGGGAGAACCGGACTGCTAGAAAACACTACACTATTGAGAAGAGAACAAAGAGAGAAAAGAGGACTGGGGGAACACGGTACTAGGTCTTAAATGGGGTTGTAGGTGGGGAGCTTAGTAAAAGGGGGTAAGATAGGAGAAAAGGTGGCCTGTAGCGGTGCATTCTCTTAGAGTTGAGCATTTGTACACGCGGAGGATGGGCTTTCAACTACTGATATAAAGACTACCGTAGGGTGGAAGCTGAGCGTGTGTATGTGTGTGTGCACTATATGTAAGTGTTTGGATGTGTTAGGAAGAGAATGCTTTGTGTATGCATGTGTACATATGTATAGCCTATCTATTAGTTGTGTATGTGTGTGTGTGTGTGTGTTAGACGCGGGTAAGGAAGGCTAGGTTGAGGGAGCCTGGTATTTGGATAGTCTCCAGGGCCAGAGAGGAGGGGTTGAAAGGGAAGGTGACTGGGTAGATGATCTTAGTGTCCATCAACAGCTGAGGAGTCTCACAGCGGTCCCGCAAACGAGTCTGACAGACAGAGAGAGAAAATATATACATTAGTTACAGTTAGACAGACAGACAGACAGACAGACAGACAGGTCTTACCTGTATGGTTCGTATGAAGGTAACAGACACCCTCTCTTCAAACTCGTTGACTGGAGTGTACAGGTTCAACACCTTCACAATCTGGGAACACAGAAACACAAACTTCATTCGTTGAACCTTGAACTATTAACTCAACTGATCCCCTGTCCCATTCTCCGCAGTGATAGGGCTTGACTGGTAAATTGAGTACCCGAGGGCTGGGATTGGTTAGTTCAGGACCTAAGTGGTAGAGAGAGCTGTGATTGACTAGTTCAGTACGTGAGTGGTCGAGAGGGCTCTAATTGGTTTAGTACATGAGCAGAATAGTGAGCTGTGATTGGTTACCTGAGATGTGGACAGGCTGTTGCACATGGAGCAGATGGCCTCGGCGTCTTCGTCAGTCTTCTTCTTGACTTGCAGCAGCTGAGCAGCCTGAATCAGAGGCTCCAGAGTCTCCTTGGCTCCACACAGCATCAGAGACTTGTCACGCAGCCACTCCTCCAGCTGACTCACGTTATACCTGGTACACCACATTATATACGTTACACACACTCTCTATAAAACACATTAGACACAGTCTGTCTATACATAAGACATGACAGCCTCTCTGAACCGACCTGATCTGCATGCCTTTGCTCCAGGAGCACATGTCTTTACGCAGCAGTAGATTGTTGAGAGTCACAGCTCCAATGATGTAGAACTGCTGCTTCACAACCTGGGGTCAGAACACAGTCAAGGGTCAGAACACAGCCAAGGGTCAGGGTCAGATCACAGCCAAGGGTCAGGGTCAGAACACAACCAAGGGTCAGGGTCAGAACACAGTCAAGGGTCAGAACACAGCCAAGGGTCAGGGTCAGAACACAACCAAGGGTCAGGGTCAGAACACAACCAAGGGTCAGGGTCAGAACACAGTCAAGGGTCAGGGTCAGAACACAGCCAAGGGTCAGGGTCAGAACACAGCCAAGGGTCAGGGTCAGAACACAGCCAAGGGTCAGGGTCAGAACACAGCCAAGGGTCAGGGTCAGAACACAGCCAAGGGTCAGGGTCAGAACACAGCCAAGGGTCAGGGTCAGAACACAGCCAAGGGTCAGGGTCAGAACACAGCCAAGGGTCAGGGTCAGAACACAGCCAAGGGTCAGAACACAGCCAAGGGTCAGAACACAGCCAAGGGTCAGGGTCAGAACACAACCAAGGGTCAGGGTCAGAACACAGCCAAGGGTCAGGGTCAGAACACAGCCAAGGGTCAGGGTCAGAACACAGCCAAGGGTCAGGGTCAGAACACAGCCAAGGGTCAGAACACAGCCAAGGGTCAGGGTCAGAACACAGCCAAGGGTCAGAACACAGCCAAGGGTCAGGGTCAGAACACAACCAAGGGTCAGACACATGCACACGGACCTGTTTGATTAGTTCAGGGTCGGTGCCGTGCTGACACATGGTGGAGTGGAAAGCGCTGAGCTGGCGTAAGATGGATTCCAGCGTGTAGGTTCCCTCGTCAGCGATGCTCGATGTCCGTTTACGCAGACCGGTCGGCTTAACCCCCGACACACCCTGGATGGTCTCATGCTCCAACATACCAGAGACTGACACACACACACACACACATACACATACACACACACACACACTACACGTTAGTGGTTGGATGTTCACCCACCCACACACCACAGAGTGGCGCAGTGGTCTAAGGCCCTACATCTCAGTGCATGAGGCTTCACTACATTCCCTGGTTCGATTCTAGGCTGTATCACATCCGGTTGTGATTGGGAGTCCCACAGGGCGGTGAACAATTGGCCCAGCGTCGTCCGGGTTTGGCCGTCATTGTAAATAAGAATTTGTTCTTAACTGACTTGCCTAGTTAAATAAAGGTTGAATTGAATAAAAACACACACACAGCGTGGTGTACTCACCAATCATGGGCTGTAGGATGTTCTCCATGCATTTGATGAGCTGCTGGTAGATCTGAATGGCCAGGTCACTGAGGACCTGCCGGTACTCAGCCAGGTCAAAGTTAGACAGGCAGTGATCATTCTGCTTAGGAGTGTTGTGCTTCATAAACGACTGCAGGAGGAAGAGAGAGAAACAGATACAAACACACAGGTTGGGGTGTGTCTGTGTTTTGGGGTGTACCTCATCTCCGCTGTACCGTTGCAGACTGTCTGTGTGTGTGTGTGTGTGTGTGCTGGGTCCGGTCTCACCTCATCTCCGCTGTACTGTTTCAGACAGTGTAGGAAGCGGCAGGTGTTGGACAGCCAGAAGGAGACTGTCTCAAAGTCATCCCCCCGTTTCTGACAGAGATAAAATGACAATATAGTTACTAGTGTAATTACAGTGTTACTACACAAGTATAGGAGCAACTTAATGGAGTTGTACTGACATCATAGGGTGTGCACATTACATCCTTCCTATACCCTATATAGTGCACTACTTTAAACCAGAGCCCTACGCACCTTGAGTATCTTCTTGATGCTGTTGATGGTGGATGTGAGCAGCGTCCTGACCTTCTGGTCATCGTTGACATAGTCAGCATGCCTCAGACACATGAAGAGGATGTAGGCTGGCAGGCCTGGGATCAGATTCACCGCTACACCACGAGGCTTCAACTCTGTTACAGATAATTGACTGTTACAATAGACTATTGGATTATCTATGTATATGCCTGTATCTATGTAGTAACTTCTCTCTATCACTCATAGAGAAGTAGAGAGAGAGGTAGATAAAGAAAGGTAGAGAGGTGTTGAGAGAGAGGTGGTGAGAGAGAGAGAGAGAGAGGTAGAGAAAGAACGGTAGAGAGAGAGGTAGAGAGAGAGGTAGAGGTGTAGAGAGAGAGAGAGGTGGTGAGAGAGAGAGGTGGTGAGAGAGAGAGGTGGTGAGAGAGAGAGGTGGTGAGAGAGAGAGAGGTGGTGAGAGAGAGAGAGAGGTGGTGAGAGAGAGAGAGAGGTGGTGAGAGAGAGAGAGAGGTGGTGAGAGAGAGAGAGGTGGTGAGAGAGAGAGAGGTGGTGAGAGAGAGAGAGGTGGTGAGAGAGAGAGGTGGTGAGAGAGAGAGAGAGAGAGAGGTGGTGAGAGAGAGAGAGGTGGTGAGAGAGAGGTGGTGAGAGAGAGAGAGAGGTGGTGAGAGAGAGAGGTGGTGAGAGAGAGAGAGGTGGTGAGAGAGAGAGTGAGAGAGGTGGTGAGAGAGTGAGAGAGGTGGTGAGAGAGAGAGAGGTGGTGAGAGAGAGAGAGGTGGTGAGAGAGAGAGAGGTGGTGAGAGAGAGAGAGAGAGAGAGAGAGAGAGACAGAGTTAAAAGAGAGTGCAAGACTGAGAATGGTTAGAGGTCAGGGTTATAGGTCAGAGTGGAGGTTACATACCCAGTATGAGGTTCTTAACCAGTTTCAGCTCATCCTCCTTCTTGTACTCCAACATTCCCTGGAAGTCTTTCTCGCGACGAGGAATGTTCACCGGACGGACCGTCTCTTCAACCATCTGACCCGGAGATATAGTCTCAACATGGCCAGCTACACACACACACACACACACACACACACACACACACACGGTCAGATATACACAAATTCAGTTCACACAGACACCCATCTACACAGACGGTCAGGTACGTCTCCTTCCTTACCTCCCATTTCTCCAATCTTCTTGGAGAACACCTTCAGCTGTTTCTTAAGCTTCCGGATAGTTTTATCCTGCTTCTCCAGCTGTTCCATGAGGTCCTGAGAGAGAGAGAGGGAGAGAGAGAGAGAGAGAGAGAGAGAAAGAGAGAGAGAGAGAAAGAGAGAAAGAGAGAAAGAGAGAAAGAGAAGAGAGAGAGAGAGAGAGAGAGAGAGAGAGAGAGAGAGAGAGAGAGAGAGAGAAAGAGAGAAAGAGAGAAAGAGAGAAAGAGAGAAAGAGAGAGAGAGAGAAAGAGAGAAAGAGAGAAAGAGAGAGAGAGAGAGAGAGAGAGAGAAAGAGAGAAAGAGAGAGAGAGAGAGAGAGAGAGAGAGAGAGAAAGAGAGGTGAGGTTGGCAATAGTCGATCAGTTTATCAAAGCGAAGGGATCAGCGGTCAAACAGGAAGCTGACAATGGTCAAAGTTCAGACAAAAAAACAGGCTCCCTTACCCAGTGGGTTGGAGAGAGAGAGGGGCTTAATTTAAAATAGGGGGTACTTATTTGGTCCTCTGTGGGGTTAGAGAGGGGGTGCTAATTTGAAACAAGGCCTGGCTGTATGTTAACAGAGAGAAGAGGTGCTGGGTTTAACACATTGACCTCCTGTGTGAGTTAGAGAGAAGAGGTGCTGGGTTTAACACATTCACCTCCTGTGTGAGTTAGAGAGAAGAGGTGCTCTGCTGGATTTGTCTGTTGTGGGTTAACAGAGTTAGAGTAGAAATCTGACACACACCAAACTCTGTTAGTGGTCACACACGTGCAGAGAAACACACAATGTCCTTAGACTCGACATACAACCATCCGTCGTAATATGTTGACTTTGGCGCTGCGATATGCTGTTGGATCCTCAGTCCTCAGCATCTCCTGTTAGGTGACATCCACACACATCAGAGGGTGTTCTCACAGGACACACATCTGGGTGGTGTCGGACACACACGCCCCCTCAGTAAAACAGCAACTATCACAGTACCACTACCGACCAATAAGGGAAGTGCTGGTTGATGGCAGCAGGTTGTCTTGGTGGGGCCAGTGATCTGGTCTGAGTATGTGTGTGTTTTTTCATTCATCTATGACCTTTTGAATGCTTAAATCATTTCGTAAAAGTATTACAATTTGTGTTTTAAAATGTGTGTGTGCATGTGTGTGTGACTGCATGTGTGTACACATTTGCATGTTTGTAAGCGTGTGTATACACTGGGTGTACAAAACATTAAGGACACCTTCCTAACATTGAGTTGCACCCCCCCTTTTCCCCTCAGAACAGACATAATTTGTTAGGTGTCGAAAGCGTTCCACTGGGATGGTGGCCCATGTCGACTCCAATGCTTCCCACAGTTGTGTCAAGTTAGCTGCATGTCCTTTGGGTGGTGGACCATTCTTTAAAAAAAAAATATTTTTATTTTTGCATTTTCCAATTAAGAACATTCAAAACAAAAGTGAAAAGATATTAGACAACGATAGGACAAAGTGACAGTAACAGATGAGCGTAACAAAAATAAATAATAATTATATAAACAAACATACAATAAGAAAAAATTAAAAAAACGAGACATTGGATCACCTGCCGTAGGCTACATATTATACATTACGAGACATTGGATCACCTGCCGTAGGCTACATATTATACATTACGAGACATTGGATCACCTGCCGTAGGCTACATATTATACATTACGAGACATTGGATCACCTGCCGTAGGCTACATATTATACATTACGAGACATTGGATCACCTGCTACATATTATACATTACGAGACATTGGATCACCTGCCGAGGCTACATATTATACATTACGAGACATTGGATCACCTGCCGTAGGCATTAGAGACATTGGATCACCTTATACATTACGAGACATTGGATCACCCTGCCGTAGGCTACATATTATACATTACGAGACATTGGATCAGGCCTGCCGACAGGCTACATATTATACATTACGAGACATTGGATCACCTGCCGTAGGCTACATATTATACATTACGAGACATTGGATCACCTGCCGTAGGCTACATATTATACATTACGAGACATTGGATCACCTGCCGTAGGCTACATATTATACATTACGAGACATTGGATCACCTGCATTAGGCTGGATCATATTATACATTACATTACGAGACATTGGATCACCTGCCGTAGGCTACATATTATACATTACGAGACATTGGATCACCTGCCGTAGGCTACATATTATACATTACGAGACATTGGATCACCTGCCGTAGGCTACATATTATACATTACGAGACATTGGATCACCTGCCGTAGGCTACATATTATACATTACGAGACATTGGATCACCTGCCGTAGGCTACATATTATACATTACGAGACATTGGATCACCTGCCGTAGGCTGGCTACATATTATACATTACGAGACATTGGATCACCTGCCGTAGGCTACATATTATACATTACGAGACATTGGATCACCTGCCGTAGGCTACATATTATACATTACGAGACATTGGATCACCTGCCGTAGGCTACATATTATACATTACGAGACATTGGATCACCTGCCGTAGGCTACATATTATACATTACGAGACATTGGATCACCTGCCGCTACATATTATACAGGCATTGGATCATATTATACATATTATACGAGACATTGGATCACCTGCCGTAGGCTACATATTATACATTACGAGACATTGGATCACCTGCCGTAGGCTACATATTATACATTACGAGACATTGGATCACCTGCCGTAGGCTACATATATTATACATTACGAGACATTGGATCACCTGCCGTAGGCTACATATTATACATTACGAGACATTGGATCACCTGCCGTAGGCTACATATTATACATTACGAGACATTGGATCACCTGCCGTAGGCTACATGGATCATAGGCTATACATTACGAGACATTGGATCAGGCTGGCTACATATTATACATTACGAGACATTGGATCACCTGCCGTAGGCTACATATTATACATTACGAGACATTGGATCACCTGCCGTAGGCTACATATTATACATTACGAGACATTGGATCACCTGCCGTAGGCTACATATTATACATTACGAGACATTGGATCACCTGCCGTAGGCTACATATTATACATTACGAGACATTGGATCACCTGCCGTAGGCTACATATTATACATTACGAGACATTGGATCACCTGCCGTAGGCTACATATTATACATTACGAGACATTGGATCACCTGCCGTAGGCTACATATTATACATTACGAGACATTGGATCACCTGCCGTAGGCTACATATTATACATTACGAGACATTGGATCACCTGCCGTAGGCTACATATTATACATTACGAGACATTGGATCACCTGCCGTAGGCTACATATTATACATTACGAGACATTGGATCACCTGCCGTAGGCTACATATTATACATTACGAGACATTGATCACGTAGGAGACATTGGATCACCTGCCGTAGGCTACATATTATACATTACGAGACATTGGATCACCTGCCGTAGGCTACATATTATACATTACGAGACATTGGATCACCTGCCGTAGGCTACATATTATACATTACGAGACATTGGATCACCTGCCGAGGCTACATATTATACATTACGAGACATTGGATCACCTGCCGAGCTACATATTATACATTACGAGACATTGGATCACCTGCCGTAGGCTACATATTATACATTACGAGACATTGGATCACCTGCCGTAGGCTACATATTATACATTACGAGACATTGGATCACCTGCCGTAGGCTACATATTATACATTACGAGACATTGGATCACCTGCCGTAGGCTACATATTATACATTACGAGACATTGGATCACCTGCCGTAGGCTACATATTATACATTACGAGACATTGGATCACCTGCCGTAGGCTACATATTATACATTACGAGACATTGGATCACCTGCCGTAGGGCTACATATTATACATTACGAGACATTGGATCACCTGCCGTAGGCTACATATTATACATTACGAGACATTGGATCACCTGCCGTAGGCTACATATTATACATTACGAGACATTGGATCACCTGTCGTAGGCTACATATTATACATTACGAGACATTGGATCACCTGTCGTAGGCTACATATTATACATTACGAGACATTGGATCACCTGCCGTAGGCTACATATTATACATTACGAGACATTGGATCACCTGCCGTAGGCTACATATTATACATTACGAGACATTGGATCACCTGCCGTAGGCTACATATTATACATTACGAGACATTGGATCACCTGCCGTAGGCTACATATTATACATTACGAGACATTGGATCACCTGCCGTAGGCTACATATTATACATTACGTGACATTGGATCACCTGCCGTAGGCTACATATTATACATTACGAGACATTGGATCACCTGCCGTAGGCTACATATTATACATTACGTGACATTGGATCACCTGCCGTAGGCTACATATTATACATTACGTGGGAAACATTATGTGAGGATTATATATATACAGTGCCTTGCGAAAGTATTCGGCCCCCTTGAACTTTGCGACCTTTTGCCACATTTCAGGCTTCAAACATAAAGATATAAAACTGTATTTTTTTGTGAAGAATCAACAACAAGTGGGACACAATCATGAAGTGGAACGACATTTATTGGATATTTCAAACTTTTTTAACAAATCAAAAACTGAACAATTGGGCGTGCAAAATTATTCAGCCCCTTTACTTTCAGTGCAGCAAACTCTCTCCAGAAGTTCAGTGAGGATCTCTGAATGATCCAATGTTGACCTAAATGACTAATGATGATAAATACAATCCACCTGTGTGTAATCAAGTCTCCGTATAAATGCACCTGCACTGTGATAGTCTCAGAGGTCCGTTAAAAGCGCAGAGAGCATCATGAAGAACAAGGAGCACACCAGGCAGGTCCGAGATACTGTTGTGAAGAAGTTTAAAGCCGGATTTGGATACAAAAAGATTTCCCAAGCTTTAAACATCCCAAGGAGCACTGTGCAAGCGATAATATTGAAATGGAAGGAGTATCAGACCACTGCAAATCTACCAAGACCTGGCAGTCCCTCTAAACTTTCAGCTCATACAAGGAGAAGACTGATCAGAGATGCAGCCAAGAGGCCCATGATCACTCTGGATGAACTGCAGAGATCTACAGCTGAGGTGGGACACTCTGTCCATAGGACAACAATCAGTCGTATATTGCACAAATCTGGCCTTTATGGAAGAGTGGCAAAAAGAAAGCCATTTCTTAAAGATATCCATAAAAAGTGTTGTTTAAAGTTTGCCACAAGCCACCTGGGAGACACACCTAACATGTGGAAGAAGGTGCTCTGGTCAGATGAAACCAAGATTGAACTTTTTGGCAACAATGCAAAACATTATGTTTGGCGTAAAAGCAACACAGCTCATCACCCTGAACACACCATCCCCACTGTCAAACATGGTGGTGGCAGCATCATGGTTTGGGCCTGCTTTTCTTCAGCAGGGACAGGGAAGATGGTTAAAATTGATGGGAAGATGGATGGAGCCAAATACAGGACCATTCTGGAAGAAAACCTGATGGAGTCAGCAAAAGACCTGAGACTGGGACCGAGATTTGTCTTCCAACAAGACAATGATCCAAAACATAAAGCAAAATCTACAATGGAATGGTTAAAAAATAAACATATCCAGGTGTTAGAATGGCCAAGTCAAAGTCCAGACCTGAATCCAATCGAGAATCTGTGGAAAGAACTGAAAACTGCTGTTCACAAATGCTCTCCATCCAACCTCACTGAGCTCGAGCTGTTTTGCAAGGAGGAATGGGAAAAAATGTCAGTCTCTCGATGTGCAAAACTGATAGAGACATACCCCAAGCGACTTACAGCTGTAATCGTAGCAAAAGGTGGCGCTACAAAGTATTAACTTAAGGGGACTGAATAATTTTGCACGCCCAATTTTTCAGTTTTTGATTTGTTAAAAAAGTTTGAAATATCCAATAAATGTCGTTCCACTTCATGATTGTGACCCACTTGTTGTTGATTCTTCACAAAAAAATACAGTTTTATATCTTTATGTTTGAAGCCTGAAATGTGGCAAAAGGTCGCAAAGTTCAAGGGGGCCGAATACTTTCGCAAGGCACTGTAGATTCAATCAATGAGATGTGGGGGGAGATTTTCCATATAGTCAATAAAAGGTTGCCAAATTCTGTAAAATGTCTTTAACTTATTCCTCAAGCAGTAAGTGATTTTCTCCAAAGGGATACAACTATTAACTTCCGAAAGCCACATTGCAACTGGCAGGGAGGAATCCAATTTCCATTTCAAGGCAATACATTTCTTGGCAATCGCTAGCAATATTTCTGTTAGCTTTATAGTATGGCTTTGCCTTAGATTGGTGTTAGTAAAGTTACCCAGTAGACAGACCTCCGGGTCTAAAGGGAATGCAACCCCGTGAATTGAAGATATGGTATCGCATACCCCCTGCCAGAAACCGTGTAGTTTTAGTCTGTATCTGGAGTTCAATGTGGATGTAACACCATCCCTGCATAGGTCACTCCATATATCCTCATCAAGATCAATACCCAGATCTTTTTCCCATCTAAGTCGGGGTTTATCTAGCTCAGGCAGTGTTAGTCCTGACATAAGAGCATTGTAAACACGGGAAATGGTCTTGAACAGTGGTTGGTCTGCGTGGCAGAGTTGTTCAATAGGTGACATCTTTCCATTGTCCCTTGAGAGTCACCCTAATAAAGTTTTGTAGTTGTAGGTAGCTAAAGAAGTCCCTGTTAGGCAAGTGGTATTTCTGTTTCAGCTGATCAAAAGACATAAGAACTCCCTCCTCGTAACAATGTTCCAGAAGAGTGATCCCCTTATCAGACCATGGTCTAAAGATACTATTCTGGAAAAACATAGGGATCAATCTATTGTTCCATAAAGGGGTTTTAGGGGAAAGGAATCCCCCTCGTCCGAACAGCTCATGCAGTTTGCACCATGCCAGGACAGAATGTATGATTAAAGGGTTGTCTGTGATGGTTTTTATAAATTTTCTGTCCCATTTGTAAAACAAATCTGCCCCAGTGTCATCATTTACCTCAAGCTTTTCAATGTTCAACCATGAGGGAGTGGGACCATTGTCAAACCTCTGAGCCAGAAACCTAGACTGTGAAGCCCAGTAGTACATTCTAAAATTGGGGAGGTTTAAGCCCCCTTGACTGTAATCAAGGGTCAGTTTATCCAGGCCAACCCTAGGGGTTTTGCCGTGCCAGATAAACCGTCTGGTCAGCTTGTCGAGAGAGGAAAAAAATGCTGCGGGAACAGGGATAGGGAGAGATTGAAACAGATATAGAAACCTGGGCAGGACATTCATTTTAATTACATTGATTCTACCCAGTAGAGTGAGAGGTAAGTCCATCCATTTACAAAGGTCAACCTCCACCTTTTGCAACAAACTGGCCAGATTGAGTTTATAGAGGTTGTTCAGATTACCATCCACCATTATGCCCAAATATGTGAAGCCCATAGGCGACCATCTAAAAGGAAACTTGTGCTTGATGGTATGATGGTCAAAGACAGACAACGGTAAGATTTCGCTTTTATCAAAATTGACCTTATATCCAGAGAAAGAACTATAACACTGTAGTAGGATCTGCAAGTGAGAGAGGGAGTGTTCTGGGTTTGTTAGAAATGAGATATGGTCGCCCGCAAAGAGTGATCATTTATGGGTATGGGGGCCCACCTCAAAGCCATGTATGTCAGGGCACATTCTAATAGCCTCAGCCAACGGTTCGATGTCGAAGGCAAAGAGGTGGGGGCTAATTGGGCAACCTTGTCTGTTCCCCCTATAAAGAGGGAAAGAGGAGGAAGTAAATCCCATTGGTAGCAATCCTAGCTTTAGGAGATTTGTAGAGTGATTTTATCAAATTTACAAACACAGTACCTAAACCGAACTTTTCCAAGACGCGAAAGAGGTATGGCCATTCAACCCTATCAAAGGCCTTTTCAGCGTCGAGGGAGACTGCGACACTAGGTATTTTGTTTTTGTTAGCAAGGTGAATTATATCAAAGAACCTTCTGAGATTATTGGAGGACAATCTATTAATTATGAAGCCAGTCTGATCTGGGTTGACCAACAGGGGAAGACATGACTCCAGTCTTTTAGATAGCATCTTGGTGACCAGTTTACAATCTGTGTTAAGGAGAGAGATTGGTCTATAGGAGGCGCACTTTAGCAGGTTTTTCCCTTTCTTGTGGATTACAGTAATCACTGTTTGAGAGAAGGACTCTGGAAAGCACTTGTCTTCTCTGGCTTTTTTAAGTACCTCCATAAGGTAGGGGACCAACAGCTCCCTAAATTCTTTATAGAACTCTGGAGGGAAGCAATCCTCCCCATGAGATTTATTAGAAGGTAAGGATTTAATGGCCTCCAACAATTCAGGAACTGAGAAGTGTTCACTCAGGCGCTCGCTGTCTTCCCCTGACAGGCATGGGAGGTTTGAGAGAGGAGAGAAAGGAGTCGATCTCTGATAGATCATCGCTTGATTGGGAAGTGTAGAGGTCTTCATAGTATTTCTTAAAAGTATTATTAATTTCAGTAGGGTTGAAAGATATCTCTTTAGTAAGAGTTTCTATGGCATTAATTGTCCTCTTACTTTCCTCTGCTTTCAGTTGCCATGCCAATACTTTGTGAGCTTTCTCTCCAAGCTCGTAATAACGCTGTTTTGATTTAGTGATGGCCCTCTCAGCTTGATATGTGTTCAGAATATTATATTTAAGTTTTTTATTTACCAAAAGCCTGTATAGATCTTTAGTCGGGCCTCTTTGGTAGGTTTTCTCTAGCTCTGAGATTTCAGATTCAAGGGCACTCAGTTCCGCACCGTGTTTTTTCTTCAGCCCTTTAGTATAGGAAATAATCTGTCCCCTCAGATAGGCCTTCAATGTGTCCCAAAGAATGAAGCTGTCAGGAGCAGAGGGTTTGTTTGTCAAAGTAAAAATATTTATCTGCTCTTTGATGAATGCACAAAATTCAGGTTGCTTTAGGAGTGTAGAATTTAGTCTCCATCTATATGCTCCATTTACCTTGGTAGGAATGGAGATTGATAATACCAGAGGAGAATGGTCACTAAGCAATCTGGGGAGATACTCGACATCTAACACTCTATGAAACAGTTGTGTGGAAAGTAAAAAGTTATCTATGCGTGTGTGTGTCTTGTGTGGGTGTGAATAAAAAGAGTAGTCCCTATCCTGTGGGTGCAACGATCTCCAGATGTCTAGTAAATTGAGATCTTTCATGAATGACATGGTGAGCTTGCCGGCTTTGGTAAGAAGTGAGGGTTTATCAGAAGACCTATCAAGAACTGTATCTAAGCAAAAATTAAAATCTCCTCCAACCAGTAGCCATCCTGGTGGTGCTTGAGCAACCTGAAGGAAGACATTCTGAATAAACATATGGTCATCGAAGTTAGGAGCATAAATATTCAATAGGGTCCAAGACTCTGAAAACATAAGCCCCTGCACCAAAACAAACCTGCCAGAGGGATCAGAGATGGTGTTGTTGACGCAGAAGGGGATGTGTCTACTTATCAAAATTGCAGTTCCTCTTGCTTTGGAGTTAAAAGAGGATGCAAAAACTTGTCCTACCCATTCCCTCTTCAATTTCTTGTGTTCAATGGCTGTAAGATGTGTTTTTTGTAAAAACACAATGTCAGCCTTTAATTTCTTAACCTCTTAAGTCGACCCTCTACTTTTTTGAACATTCTGTTAAAAATCGCGCAACATTTCAGCGCCCTGCTACTCATGCCAGGAATATAGTATATGCATTTGCTTAGTCTGTGTGGATAGAAAACATTCAGACGTTTAAAAAACTGGTTAAATCACTGCTGTGGCTTTACCAGAACGGCATTTACATCGAAAAGCACAGGAAAAACTGATCACTGAAAATGGGAAAATATATCCATGCGCCACTTGAACCCATTGATAAAGGTGAACCACAATTAATTGACTGAGGTTGCAGTACCTACAGCTTCCACACGGTGTCTAGAGTCTTGTCATTTCCCTTCGAGTTTTTTCTTGGTCAAACACATGCAGGACACCGTATCTCCTCCGGTCTAGGACCGGATATTTTAGTTGAGTTTCTAGCCGGACATTTTTCCAGACGGACAGCTAATGATCTTTACATCGCCTCCTGATGAATTTTATCGCTTATTAACGTTTACTAATACCTAAAGTTGCATTACAAACGTATTTCGAAGTGTTTTGTGAAAGTTTATCGTCGACTTTTTGAATTTTAAAAAATGACGTTACGTTTTGAAACAATGTTTTTTTCGTTTATCACACAGTCTACATATAACGATATCTAGGCTTTATATGGACCGATTTAATCGAAATAAAGACCCAAATAGTGTTTATGGGACATCTAGGAGTGCCAACAAAGAAGATGGTGAAAGGTAATGAATGTTTTCTATTTTATTGTGCGGTTTGTGTAACGCCGAAATGCTAATTATTTTGTTTACGTCCCCTGTGGGTCTTTTGGGGTGTTGCATGCTATCAGATAATAGCTTCTCATGCTTTCGCCGAAAAGCATTTTAAAAATCTGACTTGTTGCCTGGATTCACAACGAGTGTAGCTTTAATTCGATACCCTGCATGTGTATTTTAATGAACTTTTGAGTTTTAACTAATACTATTAGAATTTAGCGTAGCGCATTTGCATTTCCAGAGCTCTAGTTGGGACGCAAGCGTCCCGAGTAGAAGCAACAGGTTAAGGTATGTATAGACTCTTTTCCTTTTAATCGGGCTGTTAAGACCTTTTACGTTGAATGTGACATATTTTAGTGGATTAAGCATAGGTTGGGTTTCAAATATGTAACTGAATAGAAATCGATCATATGCAGATAATTAGGAAATGTTTCAACTTTGGTTTGAGCACAAAAGTGACCTGTGTGTCTCTTTAGGAAGGAAACAATAAACATAGAAAAAAGGAAGAAAAAATAAATAAAAATCCCACCCACCCCGATTGTCAGACTAAAACAACAATCCCAACAATCAAACATGAATACACTTGTAGAGATACGTTGCTGCTCGCTTTCCATCTTGCTCTTACTAGCTAAACCTTGGCGTAAACTAAAACCTGCGAGCTCTCTAAATTGAAAACAAACGTTGTGAATAGATATTTATGGCTGAATATTTACTGCCCACGGTAAGGGATGCTTGAGTCTCTTTTCGGAAGATTAACATAAATGAGGGGGAAAGCAGTGGGCCTAAACCCACTTATTGCTTCGCCCAGTAGATATGGACTAAACCAAAATATACTCTCCTGTAAATGTAATAGAACTCACCCCGGGAAGATACGGTTAGTTGAAAATGTAGTGACCGGGAGATACCAGCAGTTCAATCCGGATAAGAGAAAACAAACAAACTGCATTTTATCCCCCAGAGAGACCGTCCTGGCTCAGACGTTGCATCTTATCCCCCAGAGAGACAGTCCTGGCTCAGACGTTGCATCTTATCCCCCAGAGAGACCGTCCAGGCTCAGACGTTGCATCTTATCCCCCAGAGAGACCGTCCTGGCTCAGACGTTGCATCTTATCCCCCAGAGAGACCGTCCTGGCTCAGACGTTGTTCAGTTCTTTGAGAAAAGTGTGCACTTCTCCCGGTGTGTTGAAGAGATGGCTTCGGCCTTTGTACTGAACTTTCATCCGCGCAGGGTGGATGAGGTAGCCGGTGATGTTCTTCTCCTTCAGTGCTTTGGCGGCAGGTCTGAACTGCTTGCGGCGTCTGGCGAGATCCGCGCTCATATCTGGGAAAAGGCTGACCCTCTTTCCATCGATGGTGATGTCCCCTTTGGCTCTTGCGAGTTGCAGTATCTTCTCTCTGTCTTGGAAACGGAGGAACCTGATCAGGACGGCTCGTGGGGGCTCATGTGGCCGGGGTTTCGGCGCTGATGTTCTGTGGGCGCGTTCGATTTCCAGCGGCTTGGTGAAGTTGATTATGCCTAGGACCTCCGGGATCCATTGAGTGAAGAAACGGACCGGGTCATGGCCCTCGCTGTCCTCTTTCAATCCCACCACACGGATATTACTACGTCTACTCTGGTTCTCCATCTGATCTACCTTGTTTTTGAGGTATGCATTGTCCTTTTGCAGTTGTATCAAGACCTCGTCATGTCTAGCGATGGTATCTTCAACTGTGCTATAATGCACAACTCTGCCTCAGTCGTTCTCTAAAGGAGATCATTCATGAAGGATTTCAGGTCGTCAATGGAAGAATGGAGTTCAGACGATTTCTTATCGATTTTCAGAGAAAGACCTCTGTTACCATCCTGAATTTCCCGGAGGAGAGTAGCCAGCATGTCGGCAGGCTCGCAAGAGGCTGCTGAGAGCAACAGTCTGGAACTGTCGTCTGAGTTATGAGGGCTAATGCTAATCTTGCTAGCTGTAGTATTATCGTTATCTTGGGAATCAACAACGTTTTGGTCGTCCTTCTTGCCTCTCGGTCGGAGGTCCATGGCTCTTTGGGAAGGTAAGTACTTGACAATTTATCAGCCGATGTTAGAATATTGTTTCAACGTTGTTATTTAGGTAAAAATAGAATAACTTTGAAGAGCTGGGTTTGTCAACGTCTGCTCAGCTCCGCGGCATCACGTGCTCCCCCGGGTGGTGGACCATTCTTGATACACACGGGAAACGGTTGAGTGTGAAAAACCCAGCAGCGTTGCAGTCCTTGACACAAACCGGTGCGCCGGGTACAAACTACCATACCTTGTTCAAAGGCACTTGAATATTTTGTCTCACCCATTCACCCTCTGAATGGCACACACACACAATCCATGTCTTGATTGTTTAAATCCTTCTTTAACCTGTCTCCTCCCCTTCATCTATACTGATTGAAGTGGATTTAACAAGTGACATCAATAAGGGATATTAGCTTTCACCTGGTCAGTCTATGTCATGGAAAGAGCAGGTGTCCTTAATGTTTTGTACACTCCGTGTATGTGTGTGTGTATACTACATGTGTGCGTATACTATGTGTGTGTGTAAGTGTGTAACGTACCAGGTTTTCGTTGGTGAGTCGTGTGATCTCATGCTGTAGACTAGCCTCTATGCGTGCCTCTGGTGGGAGCTGCAGGTTCTGGGCCAGCAGCTGTTGTTGACGGTTATTCTCCTCTTTAACACTCTGTAACTCCCCTCGCAACACCTCCACCTCGTTGTCATAGCTACGCCGCTGCTGCTGCATCTGGCCCTCCAACAGTCTGAGAGGAGGGGATGGAGAGAGAAGATTAGAATCATTCTTCAACTACTATAGGAGGTTGGGAAAGCATGAAGGAGAAAATATGGGATGGAGGGAGCAAGAGCAAACAGCCTCATACCACGCCTGGTCCACACACACACACACACACACACACACACACACGGTTAACCTGTTGGTCTCCTCTAACCCTTCATATACCAGCCACAGCCCCCCCCATCTCATTCAGCCTATGGAAGTCAGCAGTGGGGGATCTGACAAACAAACACAAAGGAAAGAAAGGGAACAGAAAAAAGGATAAACAAAGAGGGGGATGAGGGATGATGGTGGACTAGAGGAGGAGGGATGCTGGTGGACTAGAGGATGAGGGATGATGGTGGACTAGAGGAGGAGGGATGATGGTGGACTAGAGGACGAGGGATGATGGTGGACTAGAGGACGAGGGATGATGGTGGACTAGAGGATGAGGGATGGTGGTGGACTAGAGGAGGAGGGATGAGGTGGATAGAGGAGGAGGGATGGTGGACTAGAGGACGAGGGATGATGGTGGACTAGAGGACGAGGGATGATGGTGGACTAGAGGAGGAGGGATGCTGGTGGACTAGAGGAGGAGGGATGCTGGTGGACTAGAGGAGGAGGGATGATGGTGGACTAGAGGACGAGGGATGATGGTGGACTAGAGGACGAGGGATGATGGTGGACTAGAGGACGAGGGATGATGGTGGATAGGAGGAGGAGGGATGATGGTGGACTAGAGGATGAGGGATGGTGGTGGACTAGAGGAGGAGGGATGGTGGTGGACTAGAGGAGGAGGGATGATGGTGGACTAGAGGAGGAGGGATGATGGTGGACTAGGAGGAGGAGGGATGATGGTGGACTAGAGGAGGAGGGATGATGGTGGACTAGAGGAGGAGGATGATGGTGGACTAGAGGAGGAGGGATGGTGGTGGACTAGAGAGGAGGGATGATGGTGGATAGAGGAGGAGGGATGATGGTGGATAGAGGAGGAGGGATGATGGTGGACTAGAGGAGGAGGGATGCTGGTGGACTAGAGGAGGAGGGATGATGGTGGACTAGAGGAGGAGGGATGGACTGGAGGAGGGATGATGGTGGAGGAGGAGGGATGCTGGTGGACTAGAGGAGGAGGGATGACTGGTGGACTAGAGGAGGAGGGATGATGGTGGACTAGAGGAGGAGGGATGATGGTGGACTAGAGGAGGAGGGATGATGGTGGACTAGAGGAGGAGGGATGATGGTGGACTAGAGGACGAGGATGATGGTGGATAGAGGAGGAGGATGGTGGACTAGAGGAGGAGGGATGATGGTGGACTAGAGGAGGAGGGATGATGGTGGACTAGAGGAGGAGGGATGATGGTGGACTAGAGGAGGAGGGATGCTGGTGGACTAGAGGAGGAGGGATGATGGTGGACTAGAGGAGGAGGGATGCTGGTGGACTAGAGGAGGAGGGATGATGGTGGACTAGAGGAGGAGGGATGATGGTGGACTAGAGGAGGAGGGATGATGGTGGACTAGAGGAGGAGGGATGATGGTGGACTAGAGGGATGATGGTGGACTAGGGAGGAGGAGGGATGATGGTGGACTAGAGGATGAGGGATGATGGTGGACTAGAGGAGGAGGGATGATGGTGGACTAGAGGGATGATGGTGGACTAGAGGAGGAGGGATGATGGTGGACTAGAGGAGGAGGGATGATGGTGGATGATGGTGGACTAGAGGAGGAGGGATGATGGTGGACTAGAGGAGGAGGGATGATGGTGGACTAGAGGAGGAGGGATGATGGTGGACTAGAGGGGAGGATGATGGGATGATGGTGGACTAGAGGAGGAGGATGATGGTGGACTAGAGGAGGAGGATGATGGTGGACTAGAGGATGAGGGATGATGGTGGGACTAGAGGAGGAGGGATGATGGTGGACTAGAGGAGGAGGGATGATGGTGGACTAGAGGAGGAGGGATGATGGTGGACTAGAGGACGAGGGATGATGGTGGACTAGAGGACGAGGATGATGGTGGACTAGAGGATGAGGGATGGGATGATGGTGGTGGACTAGAGGACTAGTGAGGAGGAGGGATGATGGTGGACTAGACTAGAGGAGGAGGGATGATGGTGGACTAGAGGAGGGATGAGGGATGATGGTGGACTAGAGGAGGAGGGATGATGGTGGACTAGAGGAGGAGGATGATGGTGGACTAGAGGATGAGGGGTGGTGGACTAGAGGAGGAGGATGGTGGTGGACTAGGGAGGAGGAGGGATGATGGTGGACTAGAGGAGGAGGGATGATGGTGGACTAGAGGATGAGGGATGGTGGTGGACTAGGGGAGGAGGAGGGATGGTGGTGGACTACAGGAGGAGGGATGGTGGTGGACTAGAGGAGGAGGGATGATGGTGGACTAGAGGAGGAGGGATGGTGGTGGACTAGAGGAGGAGGGATGATGGTGGACTAGAGAGGAGGGATGAGACTAGAGAGGAGGAGGGATGATGGTGGACTAGAGGGAGGAGGGATAGAGGAGGAGGGGTGGTGGACTAGAGGAGGAGGGATGATGGTGGACTAGAGGAGGAGGGATGATGGTGGACTAGAGGACGAGGGATGATGGTGGACTAGAGGAGGAGGGATGATGGTGGACTAGAGGAGGAGGGATGATGGTGGACTAGAGGATGAGGGATGATGGTGGACTAGAGGAGGAGGGATGATGGTGGACTAGAGGAGGGATGATGGTGGACTAGGGACGAGGGATGATGGTGGACTAGAGGACGAGGGATGATGGTAGAGGAGGAGGGATGATGGTGGACTAGAGGAGGAGGGATGATGGTGGACTAGAGGAGGGAGGGATGATGATGGTGGTGGACTAGAGGAGGAGGGATGATGGTGGACTAGAGGAGGATGATGGGGATGATGGTGGACTAGAGGAGGAGGGATGATGGTGGACTAGAGGATGAGGGATGGTGGTGGACTAGGAGGAGGTGGACCAGAGGATGGGATGGTGGTGGACTAGAGGAGGAGGGATGATGGTGGACTAGAGGAGGAGGGATGATGGTGGGAGGAGGGATGATGGTGGACTAGAGGAGGAGGGATGATGGTGGACTAGAGGAGGATGATGGGGTAGAGGAGGAGGATGACAGGGATAGAGGAGGGGGGTGGTGGACTAGAGGAGGTGGGGTGATGGTGGACTAGAGGGGAGGGATGGTGGTGGATGATGGTGGACTAGAGGAGGAGGGATGATGGTGGACTAGAGGACGAGGGATGATGGTGGACTACAGGAGGAGGGATGATGGTGGACTAGAGGAGGAGGGATGATGGTGGACTAGAGGATGAGGATGATGGTGGACTAGAGGAGGGGGATGATGGTGGACTAGAGGAGGAGGGATGATGGTGGACTAGAGGATGATGGTGGACTAGAGGACGAGGGATGGTGGACTAAAGGAGGATGGGGTGATGGTGGACTAGAGGAGGAGGATGATGGTGGACTAGAGATGGGTGAGACTGAGGGATGGTGGTGGACTAGAGGATGAGGGATGATGGTGGACTAGAGGAGGAGGGATGATGGTGGACTAGAGGATGTGGGATGGTGGTGGACTAGAGGAGGTGGGGTGGTGGTGGACTAGAGGAGGTGGGGGAATAGGGGAGGTGGAGTGGTGGTGGACTAGAGGAGGTGGGTGGTGGTGGACTAGAGGAGGTGGCGTGGTGGTGGACTAGAGGAGGTGGGTGGTGGTGGACTTAGGGGAGGTGGGGTGGTGCAGTCTCATGCTATGTGTGTGTCAGCTTGTTGTGCTTAATATTCTGAATCTATGTCAGTTTAGAACAAGGGTTGGAACCAGTTCAGAGAACAGAACTGACAACTGGAAAATATACATTTTTCAAGGAACAGGATCAGAACAAAAGTGATCTATACTGTTCTGGAACAGAACCATTATTTTAAAAGCATGGAACCGGTTAATAACATTATTTTATTTTCCATGCATTGTTTTTCAGTCCCACAAAAAGCGTAACAAAGTGCATATGCAAAGCCCTCACACTCTGTCACTAAGAAAAGTGTTCCAGTGTCCGCCTGACAGAAAAGTGTTCCAGTGTGCGCGTGTGTAGGCTACCTGCCCCTTCCCCTCTGAAGCATAGTCTAGTAGCCTACTGACGTTACAAGTCTGATTCAGAAATTAGGGAGAGAGATTTACAATCAGAGAAGAATGGATTAACCTTTTCAATGCTAATTAAGGATACTATAGTTTTCACATTGGATTTACTAACTACAAAAAGGTAAAAGGTGTTTTTAAGTTAATTCTCGTGCCGCTCTGCACATACCAGCTAGCTGGTCCAGCGTTAATACAACTTTCTGAAGTTCAAAGACATTCAAAGTTCCTTCATAAAAGCCGCTCTTCCGAAGGTATAATTCTGTGGGCCTAATTCAGATGATGCATGTCATAACAACAAGATGCCCACTGTTTCAGGCCAACCCTCCTCCACCCTCTCTCGCTCTCTCCCCACCCAGAAAATGTCAGTCTCATCCAACACCCTACATTCGTCTGTCCAATGCATGTAAACAGCTTGCCCGCTCCATAGCAAGCTGCTATATCCTCACTGATTGGTGAAGTAACTTAATGTCCAGCTAAATGTTTTTAAAAAAGTCAATTTCAGAGGTTAATAAAGGAACAGAAAGGAATTATATTAATCTTTGCTTTTTTGGGGGTTCGAACCGGTTCAGAACTTTTTTTTTACTGGTCGAAAAAAAAAAAGTATGGTTCTAGTCAGAACAAAACAATTGGAAAATAATTTTGGTTCCAACCCCTGGTAGAGAAAAAGCAAAATGATCCAAATGTGAAATGACAAGGATTCTTAACGCAACGTAACACACAGGGTGGTAGCAACATGATGGAACTAACAAAACACAACACAGGGAAGCACACGGTTGGTAAAGATGCACGTTTGGTTCCATGCAGAAGACATTTCATAGGAGCTGATTAGTAATTAAGAGTCTGTGCATCATTCATGACTAACCTTCAACCCATACGGAGGCTAACCTAGTTTAGCTTCAACATGCTAGTTAGATTACCAATACTATGTAGGCTAACCTAGCTTAGCTTAATTACCATGCTAGTTCGAATAACCTAGTTTAGCTTAATTACCATGCTAGTTCGAATATTACGCAGGCTAACCTAGCTTAGCGTCATCATCATACCAATTAGCAGGCAGTTTACGCCGCCTTCACCACTTACAGTACAGTACAGGTTAGGCATCGCCCGGCGTGCAAAACAAGCAGACCCATTGCTACTGAAGCAAATCTACTTTTATCACCTACATAATATATCATTAATATAGATTCAATATCAGCCAGCCATCATCAACTATATTATCCTATCCAATAAAAAGCCTCCGCTCAGTCTTGCTCAATCCCCATTGGTCAGCGTGGCCACGCATGCTCCGCCTCACGATGCAAAGGACACATCTGATTGGTTACCTGAGCCGATTTAGGAGCTCATTGGCTTCTAGTGGTTTACGCAAGAACCTGGGAGATCTGCGCACAACAGAGAGAGGAGTTCACACACACAGTTCTCAAACACATACAGATCTCACACACACTGAGTGTACTCATGGAGTACATCAGACATACTGGTGGGGAGCTTGTACTGTAGTGAGTCCTCTGTGGAACTCTGGGGGGAGGAAGGGAAAGGGGAGAGGGAAGGGGTGACATACAGAAGGAGATAGGGGGAGGGAAAGTGAAAGAAGGGGAGAGAGAAAGAGAAGGAGATAGAGGGGGAAGGAAAGCAAAAGAGAAAGTGAAAGAGAGAAAGGGAGAGAGAAAGCGAGAAGGAGAGAGAAAGTGAGAAGGAGAAGGAAAGCGAAGAGAAGGGGAGAGAGATTGAGGAGATACAGAGAGAAGGAGATAGAGGGATGGGGAGGGAAAGTGAAAGTGAAAAAGAGAGAGAGAAAGAGAGTTGTACCTGTTGGTATCTTTGAGTCCTAGATAAGCCTGAGTGATTGCACCAGAGTCCTTCATCTTATGGACATCCTCTGCATAGTGCACTGGCTCCGTCATCGTCTCCTGGAGAGAGGGATGACATGGAGGGGGATGAGAGAGAAAAAGGAAAATAACCACATTCACATGTAGAGAAGACACAACAGAGCATCAGGCAGAGAACAGAGAGAAGACACTATTATTCCACGTGACATATGGTGGTGTTACATGCAAATAAATCAGTGGCACGTGTGTATGTGTTTAAGCTAGTCATTCCCAGAGCATGCAGTCAGCAGAGTTCTAGTACCTTCTCATCCTTTAGGAAGGCATGGCAGGAGAGAGAAGAGAGGAGAGAGGAGAGAGAAGAGAGGAGAGAGAAGGTGAGAAGAGACTGGAGTGTTTGAAGCATTGATAGTGCAGTGGACAGACATGAAAAGGTTTCACGTGTGTGTATATATGTGTATATATCTATATCTGCGAGACTGTGCATATATGCGTGTCTGTGCATGGGTCAGTGTGCATGTGTGTGTTTGCACATGTCCGTGTGTGTGTATGTGTGTGTGTGTGGGTCCCTCCATGTATCCTACCTTGTGCTGCATGGCCTCCTTCTGTGAGACCAGTTGAGATCGTAGAATCAGCACCTCCTCTTTCCGCACCTCCAGCTCCTCGCACGAGGAGTTCAGTTGGTCCATGAGAACTTTGTAGGGTGGACTTCCTGGTGCCCCTGCCCCAGCGCCTGCATTACCCAGCAGGCTCTGCCTCATGGCGGTCAGGTCGTGCTTCAACTTCTTGTTCTCGGAATCCAGCTCCTGGCGCTGTGGATTAAAGATGGATGCCGGCGCCGGCAGGCAGTGTTAATACACACCCATAGAGACGGCAATGTCAATGCTAAAATGGGTTATATCCATCTAGAGATCTCTAACCATCTATGTATACAACACACTCACCCAGACAAATCCAGTCCCAAATCAACCCCTAGCCCCGTGATGGGCAACTGGCGGCCCCCCGGGGCCCTTGAGCCACGAGCTGTTGCCCACCTAAGTCCTATCCCCTACCCACTACCGTAGATATGAGTAGATTGGATATCTATACAATACCTTGAGAGACTCGTACTCCAGTTCTGCTCCACGTGATTTCTTATGCTCCTCATCATCCTGACAGACAGAGAGGTCCGACAGTAAAGTAAGTAAGACTGTGGTTGTAATACAGTAATACAGCATAGTATTGTATTAATATTGTGTAGTACTGTGGCTGTACCCTGACTCTAGCCCGCTGGAACTGCTCCTCCTTGTTTTCTAGCTCGTTGCGGAGAGAGGATTTCTCCTGCTCCAGCTCGGTTACGCGCTTCTGCAGCTTCAGAGTCAGAGACGTGTCCATGCCCCGGGTCACATCCTGTCACAACAGGAAGTGATGTCAGAGACAGAAATGACACTGACAGGCGGAGCTTTGGGGCATCGTCATGGGCATTAAAGACATTAGCTGTCAATACTAAAACATTACAGAAAGTGTTTCACTGAATGACGACCAATTCTGCAGGGGTGTAGTTGTAATAACTGTTAAAATAACTACAGAACAGGTTGAAGCAACATACAAGTTTTTTGTAACATTTTCTAATGGTGAGAGGAAGTTTCTGTCTAAGTCCCGTCCCACTCACTTCTCCATGTCGGGAACTTTCTTCTGATTCGGCGAACTCTGAGTTGTAGGTGCACTCTGATCCGTTGCTGCTGTGGGTGGAGTCTGTTCTCCTGTGGCCGGGCTTGGGCACGCTCTGGAGAAAGGAGGGGCAAGGGGACTTTAGTGTGTGTTTGTGGTGTAGTGCAGTGTGTTTGTTTGATGTGTGTGCATTTAGTATGGTGGGGCAGTGTGGCGTGTGTGTAAGTGTGTGTGGTCTGGTTCGGTCCAGTGTTTATGAGTGTGTGTAGTCTGGTTCGGTCCAGTGTTTGTGAGTGTGTGTGGTCTGGTTCGGTCCAGTGTTTGTGAGTGTGTGTGGTCTGGTTCGGTCCAGTGTTTGTGAAGTGTGTGTAGTCTGGTTCGGTCCAGTGTTTGTGAGTGTGTGTGGTCTGGTTCGGTCCAGTGTTTGTGAGTGTGTGTGGTATGGGTTCGGTCCAGTGTTTGTGAGTGTGTGTGGTCTGGTTCGGTCCAGTGTTTGTGAGTGTGTGTGGTCTGGTGGTCGGTCCAGTGTTTGTGAGTGTGTGTGGTCTGGTTCGGTCCAGTGTTTGTGAGTGTGTGTGGTCTGGTTCGGTCCAGTGTTTGTGAGTGTGTGTGGTCTGGTTCGGTCCAGTGTTTTGTGAGTGTGTGTGGTCTGGTTCGGTCCAGTGTTTGTGAGTGTGGGTGGTCTGGTTCGGTCCAGTGTTTGTGAGTGTGTGTGGTCTGGTTCGGTCCAGTGTTTGTGAGTGTGTGTGGTCTGGTTCGGTCCAGTGTTTGTGAGTGTGGGTGGTCTGGTTCGGTCCAGTGTTTGTGAGTGTGTGTGGTCTGGTTCGGTCCAGTGTTTGTGAGTGTGGGTGGTCTGGTTCAGTCCAGTGTTTGTGAGTGTGTGTGGTCTGGTTCGGTCCAGTGTTTGTGAGTGTGTGTGGTGTTTTGGTCCATGTTTGTTCGGTCACAGTGATTTTTCCTTGAGTGTGTGGTCTGTTCCTCAGTCCAGTGTTTGTTGAGGTTGTGGTATGAGTTCGGTCCAGTGTTCCAACTGTGAGTCTGTGTGTGTGAGTATTTTTCGGTCCAGTGTTTGTGAGGAGGTGTGAGGTATGGGGAGGAGAGAGCACAGTGTTTGAAGAGGTGGAGGAGATGGAGAGGAGTCCAGTGTTTGTGATTGTGTGTGGTATGGGGAGGAGAGTCCAGTGTTTGTGGAGTGTGTGTGATCTGAGAGAGCACAGAGAGAAGGTCCAGTGTTTGTGGGAGTGGTCTGGTTCAGAGCACAGTGTTTGTGAGTGTGTGTGGGGAGGTGGAGGAGATCCAATGTTTGTGAGTGTGAAAATGTTGACATGGGAAGAGTTAGCCTCCTACCACAGAGAGGGGGAGTGATTTCTTCCTTGAAGGAAAGGGGAGGTGGAGGAGATTCCTCCAGTCTCAGGTGTTCTGTTAGGAGGTTCTGAGATGGGGAGACCTCTCCTCAGAGAGTTCAGATCGAGGTCCAACTGCTGAGTCTCCTCCGCTAATGCAGGGAAGGTGGAGGGAGATTTTCTCTGAAAGGGGAGGAGGTGGAGGAGATGGGGAGGAGAGAGCACAGAGAAGAGAAGAAGGGAAAGGGGGAGAAGGAGATGGGGAGGAGAGAGCACAGAGAGAAGAAGGGAAAGGGGGAGGTGGAGGAGATGGGGAGAGAGAGCACAGAGAGAAGAAGGGAAAGGGGGAGGTGGAGGAGATGGGGAGGAGAGAGCACAGAGAGAAGAAGGGAAAGGGGGAGGTGGAGGAGATGGGGAGGAGAGAGCACAGAGAGAAGAAGGGAAAGGGGAGGTGGAGGAGATGGGGAGGAGAGAGCACAGAGAGAAGAAGGGAAAGGGGGAGGTGGATGGGGAGGAGAGCACAGAGAGAAGAAGGGAAAGGGGAGGTGGAGGAGATGGGGAGGAGAGAACACAGAGAGAAGAAGGGAAAAGGGGAGGTGGAGGAGATGGGGAGGAGAGAGAGCACAGAGAGAAGAAGGGAAAGGGGAGGGGAGGAGATGGGGAGGAGAGAACACAGAGAGAAGAAGGGAAAGGGGGGGGAGGTGGAGGAGGAGATGGGGAGGAGAGAAGCACAGATGGGGAGAGAAGAAGGGAAAGGGGGAGGTGGAGGAGATGGGGAGGGAGAGAACACAGAGAGAAGAAGGGAAAAGGGGAGGTGGAGGAGATGGAGGAGGGGAGGGAGAGCACAGAGAGAAGAAGGGAAAGGGGAGGTGGAGGAGATGGGGAGGAGAGAGCACAGAGAGAAGAAGGGAAAGGGGGAGGAGATGGGGAGGAGAGAACACAGAGAGAAGAAGGGAAAGGGGGAGGGGAGGAGATGGGGAGGAGAGAGCACAGAGAGAAGAAGGGAAAGGGGGGGAGGAGATGGGGAGGAAGAAGGGAAAGGGCAGGTGGAGAGAGAAGAAGGGAAAGGGGGTGGAGGAGATGGGGAGGAGAGAACACAGAGAGAAGAAGGGAAGGGGAGGGGGAGGAGATGGAGGGAGGGGAGGAGAGAGCACAGAGAGAAGAAGGGAAAGGGGGAGGAGATGGGGAGGAGAGAACACAGAGAGAAGAAGGGAAAGGGAGGGGAGGAGATGGGGAGGAGAGAGCACAGAGAGAAGAAGGGAAAGGGGGAGGAGATGGGGAGGAGAGAGCACAGAGAGAAGAAGGGAAAGGGGGAGGTGGAGGAGATGGGGAGGAGAGAGCACAGAGAGAAGAAGGGAAAGGGGGAGGTGGAGGAGATGGGGAGGAGAGAACACAGAGAGAAGAAGGGAAAGGGGGAGGTGGAGGAGATGGGGAGGAGAGAGCACAGAGAGAAGAAGAAAAGGGGGAAAGGGGAGGAGATGGGGAGGAGAGAAGGTGGAGAGATGGGGAAGAAGCACAGGAAAGGGGGGAGGTGGAGGAGATGGGGAGGAGAGAGCACAGAGAGAGAAGAAGGGAAAGGGGAGGAGATGGGGAGGAGAGCACAGAGAGAGAAGAAGGGAAGGGGGAAAGGGAGGAGGTGGAGGAGATGGGGAGGAGAGAACACAGAGAGAAGAAGGGAAAGGGGGAGGAGAGGAGATGGGGAGGAGAGAACACAGAGAGAAGAAGGGAAAGGGGGAGGTGGAGGAGATGGGGAGGAGAGAGCACAGAGAGAAGAAGGGAAAGGGGAGGAGAGGGGATGGGGAGGAGAGAACACAGAGAGAAAGAAGGGAGAAGGGGGAGGTGGAGGAGATGGGGAGGAGAGAGCACAGAGAGAAGAAGGGAAAGGGGGAGGTGGAGGAGATGGGGAGGAGAGAACACAGAGAGAGAAGAAGGGAAAGAGAACACAGAGAGAAGGGAGGTGAGGAGAGGATGGGGGAGGAGAGAGAACACAGAGAGAAGAAGGGAAAGGGGAGGTGGAGGAGATGGGGAGGAGAGAGCACAGAGAGAAGAAGGGAAAGGGGGGAGGAGATGGGGAGGAGAGAACACAGAGAGAAGAAGGGAAAGGGGGAGGAGATGGGGAGGAGAGAACACAGAGAGAAGAAGGGAAAGGGGGGGGAGGAGATGGGGAGGAGAGAGCACAGAGAGAAGAAGGGAAGGGAGGGGGAGGAGATGGGGAGGAGAGAACACAGAGAGAGAAGAAAAGGGGAGGGGGAGGAGATGGGGAGGAGAGAACACAGAGAGAAGAAGGGAAAGGGGGAGGAGAGGAGATGGGGAGGAGAACACAGAGAGAAGAAGGGAAAGGGGGAGGAGATGGGGAGGAGAGAGCACAGAGAGAAGAAGGGAAAGGGGAGGGGAGGAGATGGGGAGAGAGAGAGCACAGAGAGAAGAAGGGAAAAAGAGGGGAGGAGATGGGGAGGAGAGAACACAGAGAGAAGAAGGGAAAGGGGGGGGAGGTGGAGGAGATGGGGAGGAGAGAGCACAGAGAGAAGAAGGGAAAGGGGGAGGTGGAGGAGATGGGGAGGAGAGAGCACAGAGAGAAGAAGGGAAAGGGGGAGGTGGAGGAGATGGGGAGGAGAGAACACAGAGAGAAGAAGGGAAAGGGGGAGGTGGAGGAGATGGGGAGGAGAGAGCACAGAGAGAAGAAGGGGAAAGGGGGAGGAGATGGGGAGGGAGAGAACACAGACAGAGAGAAGGGAAAGGGGGAGGTGGAGGAGATGGGGAGGAGAGAACACAAAAGAGAAAGAGGTAGAGAAGGGAAAGGGGGAGGTGGAGGAGATGGGGAGGAGAGAACACAGAGAGAAGAAGGGAAAGGGGGAGGTGGAGGAGATGGGGAGGAGAGAGCACAGAGAGAAGAAGGGAAAGGGGAGGTGGAGGAGATGGGGAGGAGAGAACACAGAGAGAAGAAGGGAAAGAGGGGAACACAGAGAAGAGGGAGATGGGGAGGAGGAGAGAACACAGAGAGAAGAAGGGAAAGGGGGAGGTGGAGGAGATGGGGAGGGAGAGAGCACAGAGAGAAGAAGGGAAAGGGGGAGGGGAGAGTGGAGGAGATGGGGATGGGAGGAGAGCACAGAGAGAGAAAGAAGGGAAAGAACACAGAGAGGAGGGAAAGGGGGATGGGGAGATGGGGAGGAGAACACAGAGAGAAGAAGGGAAAGGGGAGGAGATGGGGAGGAGAGAACACAGAGAGAAGAAGGGAAAGGGGGGGGAGGAGATGGGGAGGAGAGAACACAGAGAGAAGAAGGGAAAGGGGGGAGGAGATGGGGAGGAGAGAACACAGAGAGAAGAAGGGAAAGGGGGAGGTGGAGGAGATGGGGAGGAGAGAGAGAGCACAGAGAGAAGAAGGGAAAGGGGGAGGTGGAGGAGATGGGGAGGAGAGAACACAGAGAGAAGAAGGGAAAGGGGGGAGGTGGAGGAGATGGGGAGGAGAGAGCACAGAGAGAAGAAGGGAAAGGGGGAGGTGGAGGAGATGGGGAGGAGAGAACACAGAGAGAAGAAGGGAAAGGGGAGGTAGAGGAGATGGGGAGGAGAGAACACAGAGAGAAGAAGGAAAAGGGGAGGTGGAGGAGATGGGGAGATGGGGAGGAGAGAACACAGAGAGAAGAAGGGAAAGGGGGAGGTGGAGGAGATGGGGAGGAGAGAACACAGAGAGAAGAAGGGAAAAGGGGAGGTGGAGGAGAGAGCACAGAGAGAAGAAGGAAAGGGGAGGTGGAGGAGATAACACAGAGAGAAGAAGGGAAAGGGGGGGAGGTGGAGGAGATAACACAGAGAGAAGAAGGGAAAGGGGAGGTGGAGGAGATGGGGAGGAGAGAACACAGAGAGAAGAAGGGAAAGGGGGAGGTGGAGGAGATGGGGAGGAGAGAACACAGAGAGAAGAAGGGAAAGGGGGAGGGGGAGGAGATGGGGAGGAGAGAACACAGAGAGAAGAAGGGAAAGGGGGAGGTAGAGGAGAAAGAAGACAAGTTCAGCACGTGTGGGGAGCGTATCATCAATTCTCTGTATGGAACTTCAACAATGAGTGTGATTGGTCTAAATGTATTTACACGGAATGTGATTGGTCTAAATATAGTAACAGTGAACATGATTGGTCTAAAGCTAGTGAATGGTTGGTACCTGTCATCTGCTGGCTCTGTTCCTTGATCATTCGGTTCAGGTCGTCTTTCTCGGTCTTCAGCAGACCATTCTGCTGCTTCAGCTCTGCTACCATCTTCACACACAGGAGAAAATACTTCAATCAAGTCTACCACAGCCTATTGGTCCAGTAATCCATCAATCATTTGAGAACACTAGCAGATCTGGGTCAAATAGTTTCAAATACTTAAAGGTGCACTTGATTTGCTGGACCAGTGTGCAGAGTTGGGGGCGTTTCAGAACATTTCCATTGGTCCCAGTGTACAGGGTGAAACAAATCAAGTGCATCTTAAGTATTTGACAGGTGTTCTGTATCTGACTCAGGTCTGGACTGCAAGGACATTGGGGTTTAGTTGATTTCACTGGGCTTCTGGAGGACTGCTCTACTGTACTGCACAGCTAGCACTAGTCTACCTGCTATTAACTACACAACCACATGAGTCTACCTGTCTCACCTAAACACCCACAGTACACTAGCCTTCCTGTCTCACCTACACAACCACACTACACTAGCCTACCTGTATCACCTACACACCCATACCTCAGTCGTGGCCAAAAGTTTTGAGAATGACACAAATATTAATTTTCACAAAGTCTGCTGCCTCAGTTTGTATGATGCAATTTGCATATTCTCCAGAATGTTATGAATAGTGATCAGATGAATTGCAATGTCCCTCTTTGCCATGCAAATGAACTGAATCCCCCCCAAAACATTTCCACTGGATTTCAGTCCTGCCACAAAAGGACCAGCTGACATCATGTCAGTGATTCTCTCGTTAACACAGGTGTGAGTATTGACGAGGACAAGGCTAGAGCTCTCTCTGTCATGCTGATTGAGTTCGAATAACAGACTGGAAGCTTCAAAAGGAGGGTGGTGCTTGGAATCATTGTTCTTCCTCTGTCAACCATGGTTACTTGCAAGGAAACACGTGCCGTCATCATTGCTTTGCACAAAAAGGGCTTCACAGGCAAGGATATTGCTGCCAGTAAGATTGCACCTAAATCAACCATTTATCAGATCATCAAGAACTTCAAGGAGAGCTGTTTAATTATTGTGAAGAAGGCTTCAGGGCGCCCAAGAAAGTCCAGCAAGAGACAGGACCGTCTCCTAAAGTTGATTCAGCTGCGGGATCAGGGCACCACCAGTACAGAGCTTGCTCAAGAATGGCAGCAGGCAGGTGTGAGTGCATCTGCATGCACAGTGAGGCAAAGACTTTTAGAGGACGGCCTGGTATCAAGAAGGGCAGCAAATAAGCCACTTCTCTCCAGGAAACACATCAGGGACAGACTGATATTCTGCAAAAGGTACAGGGATTGGACTGCTGAGGACTGGGGTAAAGTCATTTTCCCTTTCCGATTGTTTGAGGCCTGTCTCACCTACACACCTACTACAATAGCCTACCTGTCTCACCTACACCACACTAGCCTACCTGGTTCATCTACACACCCACACTACACTAGCCTACCTGTCTCACCTACACTACACTAGTCTACCTGTCTCACCTAGTAACCCAAGGTACACTAGCCTACCTGTCTCAACACCCACTAGTATAGCTCTCAACCTACAACACTAGTCTACCTGTCTCACCTGAACACCCACACTACACTAGTCTACCAGGTCTCACCTGAAAATAACAATAGTGTTCTTACACTGAGCCTGCCTGTCTAAATACAAGCCTAAATTCTCACCTAAAAACACTAGCCTACCTGTCTCACCTACACTACACTAGTCTACCTGTCTCACCTACACACCCACACTACACTAGCCTACCTGTCTCACCTACACTACACTACACTAGGCTACCGGTCTCACCTGCACCAAGGCAATGGCCTCCCAGCCCGCCATGTGCCCAGTCTGCAGTAGATTCCCCTGGGTCCTAAACCATTGAACCACGACACACATTACACATTCTTATACAAACGTGTCACGCCACTATGGGAACGATGTATGAAAGGGAGCCATTTATCTGAAATATATCTGAGAAGTGATTGGAGGAGACAAGATGAAGAGATGACTAGAGTGAGCCCTTTTCTATCCCACCACCCTCCTCATCCCTCACCTTTTCCATCTCATCCCTGTACTTGGTAGCCCAGTCCTCAATGGTCTTCTTCTCTTTCTGGGTGGTGGTCAGCTCCTTCCTCAGCCTCTCCAGCTGCTCCAGAAGGGAAGTGACACGGTTGGCATTGTTCTTGGCTTCCTCTTCTATCCCCTTCAGCTTAGACACCTCTACCTTCAGCTTCTCACTCTCCACCGCATGGGACGTCTCCAGACAGTTCAGCCGCTCGCTAGTCACACGGTTGTCTTTAGCCTGGGAGAGAGAGAGATCATGTTAATGTAATGTGTGAAGATGCATGTTCTATTCGAGCAGCCACTCTTGGAGGAGAGAGTTTGTTATCCAGCAGCACAAAGATCCAAAATGGCCACCTGGTTTGTACAGAGCCCCACCTGTTCGTCTAACTTCCTCTGCAGCTGCATGATCTTATTCTCCATGCCAACGTTAAGTTTCTTGAAATGTTCAACGGAGCGGGCCTCGATTTTCAGCTTCTTCAGCTCTTTCTTGGCCTTCATCCTCCTGATGCAGCATTGCAGATAGACGATGGCTCGCAGGGAGCGCTTGTACCGCTGTCTGGCCAGCCAGCCACGCACGTGTTTCTGGATGAACACAGCTTTGTGGTTACGCAGCAACTGTGGAGAGAGAGGGAGAAAGAAAGAGTTAGTTCCTGTGAATGTAATGTGAGAATTCTGGTGTTTCTGAGCTCTTATTGGTCTCCTGGGCTTCATCTTGCTGTTAATCCACAACAACAGGAGATCTCTCTAGTGTCTACTCTTCTACCTAATATAACAGACAAGTGATGTCAGAGACACACAGAGAGAGAGAGAGAGACAGAGAGAGAGGCAGAGAGAGAGAGAGAGAGAGGCAGAGAGAGAGACAAACAGATGCACAGACAAACAGATATCCTGGCAGGGTCATGTTAAAGAGGTCAGCTGTGTGTGTCAGTCAGTGGGACAGTCCCTAACTACTGCCATGTCACCTGACCCTAACATGGCCCAAGTGACCAAAGAGACACCAGCCTAGTTCTCTCCCTAACTCCCAGTAACCAGAGAGACACCAGCCTAGTTCTCTCCCTAACTCCCAGTAACCAGAGAGACACCAGCCTAGTTCTCTCCCTAACTCCCAGTAACCAGAGAGACACCAGTCTAGTTCTCCCTAACTTCCAGTAACCAGAGAGACACCAGCCTAGTTCTCTACCTAACTCCCAGTAACCAGAGACACCAGCCTAGTTCTCTCCCTAACACCCAGTAACCAGAGAGACACCAGCCTAGTTTTCTCCCTAATTCCCTGGGAGTGGTCCAGGTATGAGGGTGACCCAAGTCCATCCAACATTGAACTGGGGTTATTTATAAACCACACTGCTAACAGACATGCAGAACAGCTGTGCTATTAGCTGGCAGTGCTAGGTGTGTGTGTTGGTTCTTCTATCCTAATCTCCACAAATGTCCCCCCACAAAGAGAGTAAAACAAGAAACATGTAGTGTGTGTGTATATACTGTATGCATCTCTCACCCTTGGTATTTCTGTCGGGCCATGTACGCTCTGAGGATAGTCTGCATGACCAGAGCAGCAGCCTGCTTCTGTAGGTACACTTTCCTCTGGACACACATCCTCTGGAACTTCTGGATAGTGATGGCTGCCAGGGTCTGACGCATGTACTTAACCAGACTGGGGGAGGGAGAGAGGCAGGGGAGGGAGAGAGGCAGGGGAGAGAGAGAGGGGAGGGGGCAAGAGAGTGAGAGGGGGACAGAGGAGGCAGGAGAGATAGAGGGGAGGGAGAGAGGCAGGGGGGAGAGCGAGATAGAGGGGAGGCAGGAGAGAATGAGAGAAGTGGGACAGAGGAGGCAGGAGAGATAGAGAGGGGGGGGGGAGAGGCAGGAGAGAGAGAGGGGGACAGAGGAGGCAGGAAAGAGTGAGAGAAGGCAGGGGACAGAGGAGGCAGGAGAGAGAGAGGGGAGAGGAGAGAGGCAGAGGAGGCATGAGAGAGAGAGGGGGACAGAGGAGGCAGGAGGCAGAGATAGAGAGGGGGGAGGGAGAGAGGCAGGGAGAGAGAGAGGGGAGGCAGGAGAGAGTGAGAGAGAGGGGGACAGAGGAGGCAGGAGAGAGAGAGGGGGGAGGCAGGAGAGAGGCAGGGGAGAGAGAGGGGGGAGGCAGGAGAGAGTGAGAGAGGGGGACAGAGGAGGCAGGAGAGATAGAGAGGGGAGGCAGGAGAGCGAGAGAGGAGTGGAACAGAGGAGACAGAGGAGGTAGGGGAGAGACAGAGTGTATAGTCAGGGTAATTGGTGAAAAATGCTGTTGAATTACTATAATTTACCCACCAATAACTTCCAACTGATCCGATTAACAAATCAATCAAATCACAAATAGATATTTATAAAAATGTTCCCACTTCCTACAATACATCAGACAATTCTGATTGGCTCCTTTTCAGGAAGTCATACAGTCTAAACTACTTTTATCTGCATGGTGATTGTCCAGAGGGTGCTGAGTGACAGGTGTGTGCTCCACTGACCAGCGGGCCTGGTGTCCGCGGGTGTATCTCTGGATGGTGATGGCAGCATGCTTCTTTCGGAGGTACTTCTTGCGTACCAGCCAGCAGCGGATGGTCTTCTGGATACGGACGCACGCCTTCCTCAGCTTATCAGCCCTCAGCTTCTCAAGGTAGGCAACCTGACCAGCCCTGAAGAAGATCTTAGTCTTACCAAACTGGTACTTGTCCTGGTCCTGGAGAGACAGAGAGAAACATCATGTTGTAGGGGATCCGTTTGAGCAAGGTGAGGTCCAGAATTGCTCATTTTGACCACATAAATCAGGGATGGGCAACTCCAGTCGGGGTCCTGATTGGTGTCACACTTTTGCCCCAGCTACCAAACCTGTCTCATCATGCAATTAGTTTAATCAGCTGGGTGTGTTAGGGATGGGGAGAATGTGTCTCACCCCTCCGGCCCCCGAGGACTGGAGTTGACCATCTCTGACATAAATAGTTGGGACGGAAAGTGATGTGTAGACCTTTGATTATGCACAGTCTGATTGCAATGTAGTTGATCTCAAACAGGCCTGACCTCTAACCCCTGACCACTCATACCTGCACCAGTTTCTCCAGGACGTTCCTACAGGTCAGCCTCCTGTCCGACAGGACGTCTTTCTGCTTCATCAGAACCCGGTAACGACTGAAGAACTCCTGGTAGGTCCATCTGGATGGGAAGCCTGCGGCTGAGATGCGGATGGTCTCCAGAACACCACAGGCTCTGAGCTGCTGCACCGCTCGCTTAGGGTCAAACCTAAAGACAACATTCACCTAACGTTAGGGTCAGACCCAAGCACAACATTCAGCTCAACCTAAAGACAATGTACATCTAACATTAGGGTCAAACTTAAAAGACAACATTCCACTAATGTTAGAGTCAAACCTAAAGACAACATTCACATAGTTAATCCAACCATACCAGCCAAACCTGGAGAGAACCATTCAGCCTCATGACATCACAATTCCATTCACCTAACATCATCTTGCCAAGTCAGATGGTACTATGGCAACTTAACCATAGAGAAGCATGCAGATACTTACGTGAAGGGGAACTTGAGGTCGTTGGGCTTGATGCAGCGAACATAGTGAGGAGTGGTCGCATTCAGAGTCTCCATCAACATAGCCAGAGAGTTCCGGAACTACAGGAGGAGAGGAGAGAGGGAGAAGAGAGGACAGAGCCAGAGAGGGAGGAGAGAGGACAGAGACAGAGGAGAGAGGACAGAGACAGAGGAGAGAGGGAGGAGAGAGGACAGAGCCAGAGGAGAGAGGGAGGAGAGAGGACAGAGCCAGAGGAGAGAGGGAGGAGAGAGGACAGAGCCAGAGGAGAGGGAGAAGAGAGGACAGAGCCAGAGGAGAGAGGACAGAGAGATGAGAGAGGGAGAAGAGAGGACAGAGACAGAGGAGAGAGGGAGAAGAGAGGACAGAGACAGAGGAGAGAGGGAGAAGAGAGGACAGAGCCAGAGGAGAGGGGGAGAAGAGAGGACAGAGAGAGGAGAGAGGGAGAAGAGAGGACAGAGACAGATGAGAGAGGGAGAAGAGAGGACAGAGACAGATGAGAGAGGGAGAAGAGAGGACAGAGACAGAGGAGAGAGGACAGAGACAGAGGAGAGAGGGAGAAGAGAGGACAGAGGACAGAGACAGAGGAGAGAGGGAGAAGAGAGGACAGAGACAGAGGAGAGGGGGAGAAGAGAGGACAGAGACAGAGGAGAGAGGACAGAGAGAGGAGAGAGGGAGAGGAGAGAGGGAGAAGAGAGGACAGACAGAGGAGAAATAGTAAAGAGAGGAGATTATTCAAGTCCTTCACTTTTACATTTCAGCTGTTCTGACTCTGGTTGGCAAGTCCCAACCCTGTTCTGAGTGTCCGTAGGTGTGTGTGTCTATGATCAGTCTACCTGGCAGCCAACAGTCTTCTTGTGCTCCTTGCTGCTTGCTCCAGATCTGACCTCTTTTGGTTTGACGCTGAGTCGTGTTCGACCTCCTGGAGCGGTCCCTGTTGGACTGGTCACTTTCTCCTCATCCTGAAACAGCTCCACTAGCAGGTCCAACTACACACACACATTATTGCAAATAAAACACTGTTCTTAATTGACACACACATATATATACAATGGGGCAAAAAAGTATTTAGTCAGCCACCAATTGTGCAAGTTCTCCCACTTAAAAAGATGAGAGGCCAGAAGATCACATTGTAGGATTTTTAATTAATTTATTTGCAAATTATGGTGGAAAATAAGTATTTGGTCTATAACAAAAGTTTATCTCAATACTTTGTTATATACCCTTTGTTGGCAATGACAGAGGTCAAACGTTTTCTGTAAGTCTTCACAAGGTTTTCACACACTGTTGCTGATATTTTGGCCCATTCCTCCATGCAGATCTCCTCTAGAACAGTAATGTTTTGGGGCTGTTGCTGGGCAACATGGACTTTCAACTCCCTCCAAAGATTTTCTATGGGGTTGAGATCTGGAGACTGGCTAGGCCACTCCAGGACCTTGAAATGCTTCTTACGAAGCCACTCCTTCGTTGCCCGGACGGTGTATTTGGGATCATTGTCATGCTGAAAGACCCAGCCACGTTTCATCTTCAATGCCCTTGCTGATGGAAGGAGGTTTTCACTCAAAATCTCACGATACATGGCCCCATTCATTCTTTCCTTTACACGGATCAGTCGTCCTGGTCCCTTTGCAGAAAAACAGCCCCAAAGCATGATGTTTCCACCCCCATGCATCACAGTAGGTATGGTGATATTTGGATGCAACTCAGCATTCTTTGCCCTCCAAACACGACAAGTTGAGTTTTTACCAAAAAGTTATATTTTGGTTTCATCTGACCATATGACATTCTCCCAATCTTCTTCTGGATCATCCAAATGCTCTCTAGCAAACTTCAGACGGGCCTGGACATGTACTGGCTTAAGCAGGGGGACACGTCTGGCACTGCAAGATTTGAGTCCCTGGCGGCGTAGTGTGTTACTGGTAGGCTTTGTTACTTTGGTCCCTGCTCTCTGCAGGTCATTCACTAGGTCCCCCCGTGTGGTTCTGGGATTTTTGCTCACCGTTCTTGTGATCATTTTGACCCCACGGAGTGAGATCTTTTATTTTTTTGAAATTTATTTTGAATTTTTTTTAGCCCTTTTTTCTCCCCAATATCATGGTGTCCAATTGTTGTAATAGCTACTATCTTATCTCATCGCTACAACTCCCGTACGGGCTCGGGAGAGACGAAGGTTGAAAGTCATGCGTCCTCCGATACACAACCCAACCAGCCGTACTGTTTCTTAACACAGCCCGCATCCAACCCGGAAGCCAGCCGCACCAATGTGTCGGAGGGTATTACAAGTCTGTGAGAGCCAGAAATCTTGCTTGTTTGTAGGTGACCAAATACTTATTTTCCACCATAATTTGCAAATAAATTCATAAAAAATCCTACAATGTGATTTTTTTCTCATTTTGTCTGTCATAGTTGAAGTGTACCTATGATGAAAATTACAGGCCTCTCTCATCTTTTTAAGTGGGAGAACTTGCACAATTGGTGGCTGACTAAATACTTTTTTGCCCCACTGTACATGACTTGTATAAATAAAAAGGTAACAGCAGCCAACAGACAGTTACGTCACAAACTTGCTAAGCTAATAGTTTGCATTGGTAACATGGTATCTGGCTCATTCATACCATCCTTTCTATCTAAAATGACAACAAAGAACATTGTACATGTTACGGTTGAAGGAGAAAGCGATTGGTTATTGTGTTCTCTGTATTGTGGTTGGTTAAGATGTAAATGGGGAGAGGGCAGTGCAGCCCCCCCCACCCCCCCGTTCGTCTCCAGTTCTGCAGCGTCCGTTCAGCCTCACCCTCACCACCGCCCCACATACTTCAGTGCCATTTGAACTATTGTGAGACCATGGTGAGGAAGAATGAATGGTGTGGGTTAGAAGGTTGAGACAGAAAGAAATGAAGAGGGCAGCATGTTTACCTTTAGCTGTTTAACGGTTGTTGTCATGACGGGACAGACACATGGAAAACAGATGGAAAACAAACACAACGACAAAATAAAGATTAAACAAAAATGAAAGAAACCTATTGAAAATAATTGCAGTACACACATCTAAAACATATGAAAGGTATAATTGCTATAAAAGTAGAAATCCAAATCAAAGGGCCATCAGCACAGGCAGGGTAGGTGTCATGGTGTCTGCTGACCAAGGCTGTTTGTAATGATAACACGGGATCAGACACGGGATCAGACACGGGATCAGACCATAGACACGGCACAATGTCTGACGGCTCAGACAGCAGAACACATGACTGAGCCGTCTCTTTGCTGATGGTAGGCACAGAAGGAATGTGTGTTTATTATCGACACAAACACACACAGAACCATGATTGGTTGAAATGCTAGATTTCTATAGCTTCATTCTCATTAAAAAGAGTCATTATCACTTCTACACCATTACTTGTTAGTCAAGCTGGTTTCCATGGCAACACACACACACACACACACACACACACACACACACACACACACAGTATTGCCATGGATGATTGTTCCAGTGTAGTTAACCCTGTGTGTGTTTAAGGTGTTAGGGGTTAAAGGAGTGTTTTAACCCTTACCCCTCTCTGCTGCTGCTGGCCTCTACAACAGAACAACGGGCAGAGTGAGTCTTTATACACACACACACGCACACACACACACTGCAAGGCACATCATTACAACACATGGACAGCAGAGGGTGCTGTTTCTCCTGACCTTCACTGGGTTCCCTGTCGGAGGTCATTCAGTGAGACAACACAGATTGTCAAACATACGCACTAATGAGAGTCATCAAATATATGTGTTACCCATTGAACGTGCAGTATGTGTGTGATACCCATTGAACGTGCAGTGTGTGTGTGATACCCATTGAACGTGCAGTATGTGTGTGTTACCCATTGAACGTGCAGTATGTGTGTGTTACCCATTGAACGTGCAGTATGTGTGTGTGTTACCTATTGAACGTGCAGTGTGTGTGTGTTACCCATTGAACATGCAGTGTGTGTGTGATACCCATTGAACGTGCAGTGTGTGTGTGATACCCATTGAACGTGCAGTATGTGTGTGTTACCCATTGAACGTGCAGTGTGTGTGTATTACCCATTGAACGTGCAGTGTGTGTGTGTGTGTTACCCATTGAACGTGCAGTGTGTGTGTTACCCATTGAACGTGCAGTGTGTGTGTTACCCATTGAACGTGCAGTGTGTGTGTTACCCATTGAACGTGCAGTGTGTGTGTGTGTGTGTTTGGCAGGGACACACACCTTGCTGGCCTTCAGGACATTGATCTGCTCTTCATTCACTGTGTCCTTGTTCTTCTCCAGAAAGCCATCACACTGGTACTGCACCTGGACACAACAGTTAGAAAATAAAGTCCTTTTGCTGACACTTTAATCCAAAGTGATTTTCAGAACTGTCAACTTTGACTAAGATTATCAATCAGAACCGTCAGCTTTGACTAAGATTGATAATCTGAGTCAAAATTGACAATCAGAACAGCATTAATTTTATTCATAGAGTGAACCCGCTCACTTCCCGCTCTCTGTAACCCGACACTGAGACAGAACTCAGCAGTACTGGGTCAGCCAAGACATCAACACACAGTGATCAGTACCTTGTCAGCGAAGTGCTGTATGATGAAGGCTTTGTTGGACATGCGAGGTTTCTCAAACAGAGAGCAGGTCTTCAGATGGGTGTTATACAGCTTCTGGGCCCACGAGTCATCTGAACCTTTAGGCATCTGGACACACAGAACACTGGTTCACACTAGTTACTCTGGATGTGTGTGTGTCTGTGTTATGGGTGTCTGTGTACGCCCCTGCATTACGTATTTGTGTATGTTGGCATGTATGTATGCATGTGTGCCTCTGCATTATGTGTGTGTGTGTGTGTGCCTACCTTGCACTCTTCGTCCAGCAGGTCGAGTACCCCCATCTTGGCCTCTATGAGGTTGATACATGGCTGGTTATCATAGAAGTCAATCAGAGTCCAGGGAATCTGCTCCTTCAAATACTCCTCCTGCTCCAGCTTGAACACATGCTGTAGATAGGAGAGGGGAGAGGAAAGGAGAGGAGGAGAGAAGAGAGGGGAGTGGAAAGGAAAGGAGTGGAGAGGGGAAAGGAAAGGGAAGAGGGCAGAGGAAAGGAGAGGGCAGAGAAAATGAGAGGGGAAGGGAGAGGGGAGAGGAAAGGGGAGGGGAGAGGATGGGAGAGGAGAGTGGAGTGGAAAGTAAAGGGGAGAAGAAAGGAGAAGGGGGAGAGGAGAGGAAAGGAGAGGGCAGAGGAAAGGAAAGGGGAGAAGAAAAGGAGGGGAGAGGAAAGGAAAGGGAGAAGAAAAGGGAGGGGAGAGGAAAGGAAAGGGGAGAGGAAAAGGGAGGGGAGGGAGAGGGCAGAGGAAAGGAAAGGGAGAGGAAAGGAAAGGGGAGAGGAAAAGGGAGGGGAGGGGAGAGGGCAGAGGAAAGGAGAGGAAAGGGGAGAGGGGAGGAAAGGAGAGGGCAGAGGAAAGGGGAGAGGAAAGGAGAGGGCAGAGGAAAGGGGAGAGGAGAGGAAAGGAGAGGGCAGAGGAAAGGAGAGGGCAGAGGAAAGGAGAGGGCAGAGGAAAGCAGAGGGCAGAGGAAAGGAAAGGGGAGAGGAGAAGAAAGGAGAGGGCAGAAGAAAGGAGAGGGCAGAGGAAAGGAGAGGGCAGAGGAAAGCAGAGGGCAGAGGAAAGGAGAGGGCAGAGGAAAGGGGAGAGGAGAGGAAAGGAGAGGGCAGAGGAAAGGAGAGGGCAGAGGAAAGGAGAGGGCAGAGGAAAGCAGAGGGCAGAGGAAAGGAAAGGGGAGAGGAGAGGAAAGGAGAGGGCAGAAGAAAGGAGAGGGCAGAGGAAAGGAGAGGGCAGAGGAAAGCAGAGGGCAGAGGAAAGGAGAGGGCAGAGGAGAGGGAAGGTCAGCATGTAGAGAGAGGATCACATTGTTACTCATGTATATGAGAGGAAAAGGGAGGGGAGAGGAGATGAAAGGAGAGGGCAGAAGAAAGGAGAGGGCAGAGGAAAGGAGAGGACAGAGGAAAGGAGAGAGGAAAAGGGAGGGGAGAGGAGAGGAAAGGGCAGAGGAAAGGAGAGGGCAGAGGAAAGGAGAGGGCAGAGGAAAGGAGAGGGCAGAGGAAAGGGGAGGGAAGAGAAAAGGAGAGGAAAGGGGAGAGGGGAGGAAAGGAGAGGGCAGAGGAAAGGGGAGAGGAAAGGAGAGGGCAGAGGAAAGGGGAGAGGAGAGGAAAGGAGAGGGCAGAGGAAAGGAGAGGGCAGAGGAAAGGAGAGGGCAGAGGAAAGGGGAGAGGAGATGAAAGGAGAGGGCAGAGGAAAGGAGAGGGCAGAGGAAAGGGGAGAGGAGAGGAAAGGAGAGGGCAGAGGAAAGGGGAGAGGAGAGGAAAAAGGAGAGGGCAGAGGAAAGGAGAGGAGAGGAGAGGGCAGAGGAAAGGGGAGAGGAGAGGAAAGGAGAGGGCAGAGGAAAGGGGAGAGGAGAGGGCAGAGGAAAGGAGAGGGCAGAGGAAAGGAAAGGGCAGAGGAAAGGAAAGGGCAGAGGAAAGGAAAGGGCAGAGGAAAGGGGAGAGGAGAGGAAAGGAGAGGGCAGAGGAAAGGAGAGGGCAGAGGAAAGGGAGGGAGAGAGGAAAGGAGAGAGGACAGAGAGAAAGGAGAGGGCAGAGGAAAGGAGAGGAGAGGGCAGAGGAAAGGAGAGGGCAGAGGAAAGGAGAGGTCAGAGGAAAGGAGAGGGCAGAGGAAAGGAGAGGGCAGAGGAAAGGAGAGGGCAGAGGAAAGGAGAGGGCAGAGGAAAGGAGAGGGCAGAGGAAAGGAGAGGGGAGAGGAAAAGGGAGGGGAGGGGAGAGGGCAGAGGAAAGGAGAGGGCAGAGGAAAGGAAGAGGAGAGGAAAAGGGAGGGGAGAGGAGAGGAAAGGAGAGGGCAGACGAAAGGAGAGGACAGAGGAAAAGGGAGGGGAGAGGAGAGGTCAGAGGAAAGGAGAGGTCAGAGGAAAGGAGAGGTCAGAGGAAAGGAGAGGGCAGAGGAAAGGAGAGGGCAGAGGAAAGGAGAGGGCAGAGGAAAGGGGAGGGCAGAGAAAAGGAGAGGAAAGGGGAGAGGAGAGGAAAGGAGAGGACAGAGGAAAGGAGAGGGCAGAGGAAAGGGGAGAGGAGAGGAAAGGAGAGGGCAGAGGAAAGGAGAGGGCAGAGGAAAGGGGAGAGGAGAGGAAAGGAGAGGGCAGAGGAAAGGGGAGAGGAGAGGAAAGGAGAGGGCAGAGGAAAGGAGAGGGCAGAGGAAAGGGGAGAGGAGAGGAAAGGAGAGGGCAGAGGAAAGGGGAGAGGAGAGGAAAGGAGAGGGCAGAGGAAAGGGGAGAGGAGAGGAAAGGAGAGGGCAGAGGAAAGGGGAGAGGACAGGGCAGAGGAAAGGAGAGGGCAAAGGAAAGGGGAGAGGAGAGGAAAGGAGAGGGCAGAAGAAAGGAGAGGGCAGAGGAAAGGAGAGGGCAGAGGAAAGGAAAGGGGAGAGGAGAGGAAAGGAGAGGGCAGAAGAAAGGAGAGGGCAGAGGAAAGGAGAGGGCAGAGGAAAGCAGAGGGCAGAGGAAAGGAAAGGGGAGAGGAGAGGGCAGAAGAAAGGAGAGGGCAGAGGAAAGGAGAGGGCAGAGGAAAGCAGAGGGCAGAGGAAAGGAGAGGGCAGAGGAGAGGGAAGGTCAGCATGTAGAGAGAGGATCACATTGTTACTCTGCATCAATAACCAAAGATATCAAACTATTTACATTGTTATTTTGGAATACTTTTACACACCAACAGGGTTATTTAGACAACGGCAACACAGGAGTTCAGTTTCAGACAGGACACACAGTTTTCTCACCATGTTAAACTGCTGTTGCAGTTTCTCGTTAGCATAGTTGATACAGAACTGTTCAAAACTGTTGATCTCAAACGTCTCAAACCTGGAGAGCAGAGGAGAGGTCAGAGTGACTGTCACACACACACACACACACACACACACACACACACACACACACACACACACACACACACACACACAACCCACCCATAGATATCCAGGACTCCTATGAAGGAGTGCTGTTTGACAGTGGCGCGTAGAGATTTGTTGACATGGTCCACGATCCAGTTGAAGACTTTGGCGTAGATGTGTTTGGCGAGCGCGTCGCGGGCATTGGAGGCTTGCAGCCGAGGGATGGGCTTGATGTAGGTCTCCTGGGCTGTCTTCAGCTTCTTGTGGCACAGCCAATGAGACATGTCCTGGTAGGTCACGCCCATCAGCTCACAGAACACCGTCAGGTGGCGGTTATTGGGCTGAGAGAGAGGGATTCATGGTCATGTCAATCAATTGCTCAATTCGTCTTTCTGCTATTCTTTCCATCTACTTGAACCTTCTTAACCATCTTGGAGAAGGTCCAAGGTCTCTCCCCTCAGACCTTCTTCTCCAATGGGTTTTGAGAAGGAGGTGAGGATAGAGGATGCAAGGAAGTGAGTCAAGAAGATTTGAGAAAGAGTCAATCATTAGGAGAGGTCAGAGGTTTAATAATAGAGGTTAGAGGTCAGAGAGGTTTGAGGTGTCTCCTTACAGGTATGATGCTGCTGTCAGAGTCTCGGTCCTTGATCTCCACGTTGCCCAGATGTAAGATGGCAGCCAGGACCTGGAACAGCCCCTTCTGGTTCAACTCGTTGATGCCTGAACACAAATACACACAAAACAATACTATCAAAATCAACACTACACTAAAAACCAAATGGGACTGAGAGTAAATGTGGTGTGGTGTGTGTGACCTAGGACAGTAGGGTAGCTTAGCGCTTAGAGCATTGGTCCAGTACCCAAAAGGTAGCTGGTATATATTACCTAGCAGTGAGAAGGAATGTCAGGTGTGTGTGTATATTACCTAGCAGTGAGAAGGCATGTTGTGTTGTGCACATCTCTTTAGCATCGTCGACTCCATCGATGACTGGGTTCCGGCCCTGATTGGTGCAGTGGAAGACATCAGCACTACCTGCATGGACGGACGCATGGACGGACACACGGACACACACACACACACACACAGTTAATCAGTAGCCTATAGAAAGTATTCTATTCAACTGTTTAGAGCAGCTGCCCAGGAGAGTACTGCTACATTAGGGTCACTGGGATCACACAGGGCCACATCCTGACCTGATGTGGGTGTGACACATTGAATACGCTTACTAATACGTGCACGCATAAACTGTGCACACACACACAAGACAAAGCCTTCTCTAGACTAAAGCAACCATAGCCTGTTACCTGGCAACTCAGGGCTGATATCACCGTGACATCACCTTCATTCTGGGGGTGTGTCTCTGCCAAGAGGCCAGCTGAGAGAGACTAGGGCAATGTGTGTTTGTGTGTGTGTGGCAGAGATGAAGTGTGTCTAACAGCGGCAGGGTAGCCTAGTGGTTAGAGCGTTGGACTAGTAACCGGAAGGTTGTGAGTTCAAACCCCCGAGCTGACAAGGTACAAATCTGTCGTTCTGCCCCTGAACAGGCAGTTAACCCACTGTTCCCAGGCCGTCATTGAAAATAAGAATGTGTTCTTAACTGACTTGCCTGGTTAAATAAAGGTTAAAAAAAATTAAAAAGTGTGTGTTCACAGGTGGAATTAAGGAATATTTTTATTTTGATGAGCAACTCACAGCCTTGTTAGATGTCTCTTTCTGCCTCACACCCAGCGAGAGAGCTAACATGATCTCTACCTCAGTCTATCTCAGCGGGCAGCTGGGCACCTCACACCCAGGGAGAGAGCTAACATGATCTCTACCTCAGTCTATCTCTGCAGGCAGCTGGGCACCTCACACCCAGGGAGAGAGCTAACATGATCTCTACCTCAGTCTATCTCAGCAGGCAGCTGGGCACTGCCTCACACCCAGGGAGAGAGCTAACATGATCTCTACCTCAGTCTATCTCAGCGGGCAGCTGGGCACCTCACACCCAGGGAGAGAGCTAACATGATCTCTACCTCAGTCTATCTCTGCAGGCAGCTGGGCACCTCACACCCAGGGAGAGAGCTAACATGATCTCTACCTCAGTCTATCTCTGCAGGCAGCTGGGCACCTCACACCCAGGGAGAGCTAACATGATCTCTACCTCAGCTAGGCAGCTGGGCACCTCACACCCAGGAGAGAGCTAACATGATCTCTACCTCAGTCTATCTCAGCGGGCAGCTGGGCACCTCACACCCAGGGAGAGAGCTAACATGATCTCTACCTCAGTCTATCTCTGCAGGCAGCTGGGCACCTCACACCCAGGGAGAGAGCTAACATGATCTCTACCTCAGTCTATCTCAGCAGGCAGCTGGGCACCTCACACCCAGGGAGAGAGCTAACATGATCTCTACCTCAGTCTATCTCAGCAGGCAGCTGGGCACTGCCTCACACCCAGGGAGAGAGCTAACATGATCTCTACCTCAGTCTATCTCAGCGGGCAGCTGGGCACCTCACACCCAGGGAGAGAGCTAACATGATCTCTACCTCAGTCTATCTCTGCAGGCAGCTGGGCACCTCACACCCAGGGAGAGAGCTAACATGATCTCTACCTCAGTCTATCTCAGCGGGCAGCTGGGCACCTCATACCCAGGGAGAGAGCTAACATGATCTCTACCTCAGTCTATCTCAGCGGGCAGCTGGGCACCTCACACCCAGGGAGAGAGCTAACATGATCTCTACCTCAGTCTATCTCAGCGGGCAGCTGGGCACCTCACACCCAGGGAGAGAGCTAACATGATCTCTACCTCAGTCTATCTCAGCAGGCAGCTGGGCACCTCACACCCAGGGAGAGAGCTAACATGATCTCTACCTCAGTCTATCTCAGCGGGCAGCTGGGCACCTCACACCCACAACATGACCTCTGATCTAACAGGAGCTCTACTGTAGTTAGTATGACCCCACAGTTAATATGACTCAATATGGCTGAGGTCTGTCCTCACATTTCTGTTTACAAATACACTGTACTACTTCCTCTACCCCTGTTACACATCTCACCTATATGATCTAATATGGTTGTCTATGATCACGGAGAATGACTGGGCGCCATTTTGAATGATCCATGTGTCATTTATTGAATTCAATAAATTGCCTGACGACTGATCCTGGATTTAATTCCACTGCTCTACCAATTGCTTCAAATCAAACCTTTTGCAAATCAAACCTTTTTGTCACATGCGCCGAATAGAACAAGTGTAGACTTTACCGGGAAATGCTAACTGACAAGTCCTTAACCAACAGTGTAGACTTTACCATGAAATGCTAACTGACAAACCCTTAACCAACAGTGTAGACTTTACCATGAAATGCTAACTGACAAGTCCTTAACCAACAGTGTAGACTTTACCATGAAATGCTAACTGACAAGTCCTTAACCAACAGTGTAGACTTTACCATGAAATGCTAACTGACAAGTCCTTAACCAACAGTGTAGACTTTACCATGAAATGCTAACTGACAAACCCTTAACCAACAGTGCAGTTCAAGAAGAGTTAAGAAAATATTTACCAAATAAACGAAAGTAAAAAATAATAAAAAATGAACACAAGAATAACGAGGCTATATACAGGGGTTCTGAGTCAGTGTGTGGGGGTCACAGGTTAGAGGTGACTTGTACATGTAGGTAGGGGGGAAGTGACTATGCATAGATAATAAACAGTGAGTATAGGTACAAGACAAATGGGGGGGTCAATGTAATAATCCGGTGGCCATTTGATTAGTTGTTCAGCAGTCTTATGGCTCGGGGGTAGAAGCTGTTAAGGAGCCTTTTGGTCATAGACTTGGTGCTCCGGTACCGTTTGCCGTGCGGTAGGAGAGAAAGTCCATGACTTTGGTGACTGGAGTCTTTAACAATGTTATGGGCTTTCCTCTGAGTCACCTTAATTAACTCTATGTAGGTAGAGTCACCTTAATTAACTCTACCTACACGTACCGGCACATACTACCTCAACTAACACATTGGTGCCCCCGCACATTGACTCTGTACCGGCACCCCTGTATATAGTCTCCACATTGACTCTGTACCCCCTGTATATAGCCTCCACATTGCACCCCCTGTATATAGTCTCCACATTGACTCTGTACCGGCACCCCCTGTATATAGCCTCCACATTGACTCTGTACCGGCACTCCACATTGACCCTGTATATAGTCTCCACATTGACTCTGTATCGGCACCCCCTGTATATAGTCTCCACATTGACTCTGTAGTCTCCACATTGACTCTGTTCAAACCGGCACCCCCTGTATATAGTCTCCACATTGACTCTGTACCGGCACCCCCCTGCACTCCCCTCTGTATATAGTCTCCACATTGACTCTGTACCGGCTCCCCCTGTATATAGTCTCCACATTGACTCTGTGCCGGCACCCCCGGTCGCCACATTGCACTCCCCCTGTATATAGCCTCCACATTGACTCTAGTCTCCACATTGACTCGGCACCCCCTGTATATAGCCTCCACATTGACTCTGTACCGGCACCCCCTGTATATAGCCTCCACATTGATTCTGTACCGGTTCCCCCTGTATATAGTCTCCACATTGACTGGGCACCCCCCTGTAGTCTCCACATTGACTCTGTACCGGCTCCCCCCTGTATATAGTCTCCACATTGACTTTGTACCGGCTCCCCCCTGTCTATATAGCCTCCACATTGACTCTGTACCGTTTCCCCCTGTATATAGTCTCCACATAGACTCTGTCTACATTGACTCTGCACCCCCTGTATATAGTCTCCACATTGACTCTGTACCGCTCCCCCTGTATATAGTCTCCACATTGACTCTGTACCGGCACCCCCTGTATATAGTCTCCACATTGACTGACTCTGTACCTGTATATAGTCTCCACATTGACTCCCCTGTATATATAGTCTCCACATTGACTATGTACCGGCTCCCCCTGTATATAGTCTCCACATTGACTCTGTACCGGCACCCCCTGTATATAGTCTCCACATTGACTCTCTGTACCGGCTCCCCCCTGTATATAGTCTCCACATTGACTCTGTATATAGTCTCCACATTGGCTCCCCCCTGTATATAGTCTCCACATTGACTACGTTTCCCCCTGTATATAGTCTCCACATTGCTACCGGCTCCCCCCTGTATATAGTCTCCACATTGACTCTGTACCGGCTACCCCCTGTATATAGCCTCCACATTGACTCTGTACCGGCTCCCCCTGTATATAGTCTCCACATTGACTCTGTACCGGTACCCCCTGTATATAGTCTCCACATTGACTCTGTACCGGCTCCCCCCTGTATATAGTCTCCACATTGACTATGTACCGGCTCCCCCCTGTATATAGTCTCCACATTGACTCTGTACCGGCTCCCCCTGTCTCCACATTATATAGTCTCCACATTGACTCTGTACCGGCTCCCCCTGTATATAGTCCCCACATTGTGTACTCTGCTCCCCCCTGTATATAGTCCCCACATTGACTCTGTACCGGCTCCCCCTGTATATAGTCTCCCCCTGTATATAGTCTCCACATTGACTCTGTACCGGCTCCCCCTGTATATAGCCTCCACATTGACTCTGTACCGGCTCCCCCCCTGTATATAGTCTCCACATTGACTCTGTACCGGCTCCCCCTGTATATAGTCTCCACATTGACTCTCTGTACCGGTACCCCCTGTATATAGTCTCCACATTGACTCTGTACCGGTACCCCCCTGTATATAGTCTCCACATTGACTCTGTACCGGCTCCCCCCTGTATATAGTCTCCACATTGACTCTGTACCGGCTCCCCCCTGTATATAGTGTTATTCTTTACTGTTCCTCTTTAGTTACTTGTTACTTTTATCTCTTCTTCTTATCTGTATTTTTTAAACTGCATTGTCGGTTAGTGGCTCGTAAGTGAGCATTTCACTG
>NW_027040065.1:0-85000 GCF_034236695.1 Oncorhynchus nerka | reverse complement strand
CAATGAAATGATCAAATATACAGACAACAAATTCCAATTGGCTATACTAAAACTCTTTAACATCATACTTAGCTCTGGCATCTTCCCCAATATTTGGAACCAAGGACTGATCACCCCAATCCACAAAAGTGGAGACAAATTTGACCCCAATAACTACCGTGGAATATGTGTCAACAGTAACCTTGGGAAAATCCTCTGCATTATTATTAACAGCAGACTCGTACATTTCCTCAATGAAAACAATGTACTGAGCAAATGTCAAATTGGCTTTTACCAAATTACCGTACAACAGACCATGTATTCACCCTGCACACCCTAATTGACAACCAAACAAACCAAAACAAAGGCAAAGTCTTCTCATGCTTTGTTGATTTCAAAAAGCCTTCGACTCAATCTGGCATGAGGGTCTGCTATACAAACTGATGGAAAGTGGTGTTGGGGGTAAAACATACGACATTATAAAATCCATGTACACAAACAACAAGTGTGCGGTTAAAATTGGCAAAAACACACACATTTCTTCACACAGGGTCGTGGGGTTAGACAGGGATGCAGCTTAAGCCCCACCCTCTTCAACATATATCAACGAATTGGCGCGGGCACTAGAAAAGTCTGCAGCACCCGGCCTCCCCTGCTAGAATCAAGTCAAATGTCTGCTGTTTGCTGATGATCTGGTGCTTCTGTCACCAACCAAGGAGGGCCTACAGCAGCACCTAGATCTTATGCACAGATTCTGTCAGACCTGGGCCCTGACAGTAAATCTCAGTAAGACCAAAATAATGGTGTTCCAAAAAGGTCCAGTCACCAGGACCACAAATACAAATTCCATCTAGACACTGTTGCCCTAGAGCACACAAAAAACTATACATACCTTGGCCTAAACATCAGTGCCACAGGTAACTTCCACAAAGCTGTGAACGATCTGAGAGACAAGGCAAGAAGGGCATTCTATGCCATCAAAAGAAACATAAATTTCAACATACCAATTAGGATTTGGCTAAAAATACTTGAATCAGTCATAGAGCCCATTGCCCTTTATGGTTGTGAGGTCTGGGGTCCGCTCACCAACCAAGACTTCACAAAATGGGACAAACACCAAATTGAGACTCTGCACGCAGAATTCTGCAAAAATATCCTCCGTGTACAACGTAAAACACCAAATAATGCATGCAGAGCAGAATTAGGCCGATACCCACTAATTATCAAAATCCAGAAAAGAGCCATTAAATTCTACAACCACCTAAAAGGAAGCGATTCACAAACCTTCCATAACAAAGCCATCACCTACAGAGAGATGAACCTGGAGAAGAGTCCCCTAAGCAAGCTGGTCCTGGGGCTCTGTTCACAAACACAAACATACCCTACAGAGCCCCAGGACAACAGCACAATTAGACCCAACCAAATCATGAGAAAACAAAAAGATAATTACTTAACACATTGGAAAGAATTAACAAAAAAACAGAGCAAACTAGAATGCTATTTGGCCCTAAACAGAGAGTACACAGCGGCAGAATACCTGACCACTGTGACTGACCCAAAATTAAGGAAAGCTTTGACTATGTACAGACTCAGTGAGCATAGCCTTGCTATTGAGAAAGGCCGCCGTAGGCAGACATGGCTCTCAAGAGAAGACAGGCTATGTGCTCACTGCCCACAAAATGAGGTGGAAACTGAGCTGCACTTCCTAACCTCCTGCCCAATGTATGACCATATTAGAGATACATATTTCCCCCAGATCACACAGATCCACAAAGAATTCGAAAACAAATCCAATTTTGAAAAACTCCCATATCTACTGGGTGAAATTCCACAGTGTGCCATCACAGCAGCAAGATTTGTGACCTGTTGCCACGAGAAAAGGGCAACCAGTGAAGAACAAACACCATTGTAAATACAACCCATATTTATGCTTATTTATTTTATCTTGTGTTCTTTAACTATTTGTACATTGTATATATATATATATATATATATATGACATTTGTAATGTCTTTACTGTTTTGAAACTTCTGTATGTGTAATGTTTACTGTTCATTTTTGTTGTTTTTCACCTTATATATTCACTTTGTATGTTGTCTACCTCACTTGCTTTGGCAATGTTAACACATGTTTCCCATGCCAATAAAGCCCTTGAATTGAATTGAAATTGAATTGAATTAAATTGAGAGAGAGAGAGAGAGAGAGAGACAGAGAGAGAGAGAGAGAGAGACAGAGAGAGAGAGAGAGAGAGAGAGACACACAGAGAGAGAGAGAGACACAGAGAGAGAGAGGGAGAGACACACAGAGAGAGAGAGAGAGACAGAGAGAGAGAGAGAGAGAGAGAGACAGAGAGAGAGAGAGAGAGACAGAGAGAGAGAGAGAGAGAGAGAGAGACAGAGAGAGAGAGAGACACACAGAGAGAGAGAGAGACACAGAGAGAGAGAGAGACACAGAGAGAGAGAGAGAGACACAGAGAGAGAGAGAGAGACACACAGAGAGAGAGAGAGAGACACAGAGAGAGAGAGACACAGAGAGAGAGAGAGAGAGAGAGAGAGAGAGACACAGAGAGAGAGAGAGACACAGAGAGAGAGAGAGAGACACAGAGAGAGAGAGAGAGAGAGAGAGAGACAGAGAGAGAGAGACACACACAGAGAGAGAGAGACACAGAGAGAGAGAGAGAGAGACACAGAGAGAGAGACACAGAGAGAGAGAGAGAGAGAGAGAGAGAGAGAGAGAGAGAGAGAGACACAGAGAGAGAGAGAGAGAGAGAGAGAGAGAGAGAGAGAGAGAGACACAGAGAGAGAGAGAGAGAGAGAGAGAGAGAGAGAGAGAGAGAGAGAGAGAGAGAGAGAGAGAGAGAGAGACACAGAGAGAGAGACACAGAGAGAGAGAGACACAGAGAGAGAGAGACACAGAGAGAGAGAGACACAGAGAGAGAGAGAGAGAGACACAGAGAGAGAGAGACACAGAGAGACACACAGAGAGAGAGAGAGAGACAGAGAGAGAGAGAGACACAGAGAGAGAGAGAGAGAGAGAGAGAGAGAAGGACAGAGAGAGAGACAGAGAGAGAAGGACAGAGAGAGAGAGAGAGAGAGAGAGACAGACAGAGACAGGGACTATATAGGGGTTAAAGTGTGTGTAAGGAGAAAAGTCTCCTCTAGCGGAGCTAAGAGAAAACACACGGCTACTGTTCCCTAAAGACAAGGAGGCTTTCAGCTGCACAGGCAAGTATGGTAATGTGTCCTTACATCAACACACACACACACACACAGAGAGGGAAGGGAGGAGAAACAGAGGAGATGGGGGAGAAGAAAGGGAGGAGAGGAGAGAAATAGAGGAGATGGGGAGAAGAGGAGAGAAATAGAGGAGATGGGGGAGAGGGAAGGGAGGAGAGGAGAGAAATAGAGGAGATGGGGAGAGGGAAGGGAGGAGAGAAAGAGGAGATGGGGGAGAAGAAAGGGAGGAGAGGAGAGAAATAGAGGAGATGGGGGAGAGGGAAGGGAGGAGAGGAGAGAAATAGAGGAGATGTGGGAGAGGGAAGGGAGGAGAGGAGAGAAAGAGAGGAGATGGGGGAGAGGGAAGGGAGGAGAGGAGAGAAATAGAGGAGATGGGGGAGAGGCCATATGGACACAGGGGAGAGAACTAACCCTCCCAGACTCCACATGAACACACCATGAAGCAGGCTTTGCAGAGGACAGGAGCGAGGAGAGGGAGAAGAGAGGCGAGGGGAAGGGAGAGGAGTCATACCTCCATGATGGGGTTGGATGCGAGGACCTTCTCCTCTACGTTGGCCTCTGTAGCTGCTCCACTGACCGTAGCAAAGTAGCGCATGGCGTATTTAGCTGAGACAGTCTTCCCTGCTCCCGACTCACCGCTTACGATTATAGACTGGTTCCTCTCATCTCTAATACAGGAGAGAAGGAAAGACTGACGGCGAGGGAAGCAAGAGTCTGCCATGTGGCAGCTTATTTGGCTCAGTCATGCCAGTACAACAATACACACATAACAAAAATCATAGAAGATAAAAACAGAAAGTCATTACTTCGTTCCATTATGGTTCTCAAAACGGTGTGAGGTCACTGTGGCAGACAACATGCTGTACAGTATAGATGCCAACTGGGACCATAGGTCACTATGCTACAAAGTGTGTGTGTGTGTGTGTGTGTGAGTGAGTGAGAGAAGTGAATGTGTGTTCACTAGGTGTGTGTGAAAAAGCGTGTGTATGTATGTGAGAGAGTGCTCTGTGTGCTCATTCCGTCAAACGAAAAGATCAATGCCGATATTTTCATATCTGATCAATAGTCTTCTGATTAATTAATTATTTACTTTACCTCACGTTAGTCTCATTCCAAATGTCGTAAATTGTTGGTTATCTGCACGAACCCAGTCTTCACTATGAGTCATCCATACATCAATTGTCTTAAATCATTTATTTATTAACTAACTAAACAATCACAGAAGTGCACACACAAACAAACAAAGTAAATATGGTTACAAGAAATGATAGGGGAATATGCCCTAGTGGGCTAAACCGGCATGGCGGCTTGTTAGACAAAAAGGGAAGTGGGGGTCGACTGAGAAGTCACTACAGAGTTAATAATTATAACAATTGAAATGCTAATCCTTTACACATGAACGGTCACTCATTCGGGAACAATTGCAATCAATATATATATTTACGCTCAGTGTGTCGTCTTGATCGCTGTTGAAAAGTTAGTTTCTTTTGTGGAATTGTCCGTCTCTCTCTCTCTGTCTGTCGTGGTTAGAGGGGATAGTTCAGAGCGACATTCATTCATGTTGTTGTAGAATGAGTGTTTTGGCAGTTGTCGTTCTTCGCGTTCAATGATACCGAATTCCTAGCCGCAGACTAGTAATTAATATCAAAGACTTGTTCTTATTCTGTCGGTATCGATAGTCTAAGAGTTTAACCACGTGGTATGGTTAAAAGATTCAGCAATGGTCTGCAACCTTTGTCCCATCGTAATGGAGAAAAACATGGTCTACTGAGAATTTCTCAAAGTTGGGTTTTTATTTGGAATTGCAGAAAAGGGGCTGTCTGACCCTAACTGGGCTCATGGGCGGTCCAGGATGACTGACCCTAACTGGGCTCATGGGCGGTCCAGGATGCCTGACCCTAACTGGGCTCATGGGCGGTCCAGGATGCCTGACCCTAACTGGGCTCATGGGCGGTCCTGTGATTTAGTTCAACTCAAAAGGGAATTGGAGTTTCCTTCATTAAACAGTCCAAAATCACATTACACAATTTTACAAACAGTATCATCCTCATTCATTCATCTTATACAACAATTAGATGTAAACCTCATATCTGAGGCTATTATATAAACAGTGTTATGGTAATGGGGCCCCACCGTCTCCCATGAGCCTCACCAAAATGTAACAAACGGACCAGTTCGTAGCTGGATTCTTCACCGATATTTTTTACCTTCTTCGGAACATAAATGTTGTTCGGACCTCAAGTTCTGTGAGGTGGAAGAAATTCCTTTGTTCTCTTTGAAAATTCACTCTGTCGTTATACTGTGTGGCCATGAGGAGATCCTCTCCTCAGGAATTTACGACATCTCTCTGACCACAGCAGTCTGGTTGTAGGAGCCGAGAGCGGGGGATGGTGTTCGCTGTACCCAAAGAGGGCAATGTCATAACACACCTCATACAAGTACTTGGGAGTATGACTAAGACGGTACACTGTCCTTCTCTCAGCACATATCAAAGCTGCAGGTTAAGGTTAAATCTAGACTTGGTTTCCTCTATCGTAATCATTCCTCTTTTACCCCAGCTGCCAAACCAACCCTGATTCAGATGACCATCCTACCCATGCTAGATTACGGAGACATCATTTAAAGATCGGCAGGTAAGGGTGCTCTCGAGCGGCTAGATGCTCTTTACCATTCAGCCATCAGATTTGCCACCAAGGCTCCTTATAGGACACATCACTGCACTCTATACTCCTCTGTAAACTGGTCATCTGTAAACTAAGTAAAATGGTGCAGGAATAAATGGCAGCAGTTTTACGGGCGCCCAACCAATTGTGCTATTATGTGTTTTTTTGCGTTATTTGTAACTTATTTTGTACATAATGTTTCTGCAACCGTAACCTACGGCAAAAAAAGAGCTTCTGGATATCAGGACATCGATCACTCACCTCGGATTAGACAAAGATTTTTTCCTTGAACAAGCAGGAAGCACACGACATTCTCCAAACACCCGACAGGGCCAACATCTCAGTTATTTGCAAGAGGAGGAGACGCAGGTATAGAAGACACAGAGCGGGAAGCATCGTGAGGACCCGCAGGAGGTGAGTGGGAAAGCGTCAATATTACTCGCCAACGTGCAATCATTGGACAATAAATTAGACGAGGTACAATCACGAATATCCTACCAACGGGACATCAAAAACTGCAATATCCTATGTTTCACGGAATCATGGCTGAATGACGACATGGATATTCAGCTAGCGGGATATACGCTGCACCAGCAAGATAGAACAGCACACTCCGGTAAGACAGGGGGGTGTAGTGGAGCAGGTTGAGAGCTTCAAGTTCCTTGGTGTCCACATCACCAACAAACTAGAATGGTCCAAACACACCAAGACGGTCGTGAAGAGGGCACGACAATGCCTATTCCCCCTCAGGAAACTAAAAAGATTTGGCATGGGTCCTGAGATCCTCAAAAGGTTCTACAGCTGCAACATCGAGAGCATTGTGACTGGTTGCATCAATGCCTGGTACGGCAATTGTTCGGCCTCCGATCGCAAGGCACTACAGAGGGTAGTGCGTACGGTCCAGTACATCACTGGGACTAAGCTGCCTGCCAACCAGGACCTCTACACCAGGCGGTGTCAGAGGAAGGCCCTAAAAATGGTCAAAGTCCCCAGCCAACCCAGTCATAGACTGTTCTCTCTACTACCGCATGGCAAGCGGTACCGGAGTGCCAAGTCTAGGACAAAAAGGCTTCTCAACAGTTTTTACCCCCAAGCCATAAGACTCCTGCACAGGTTACCAAATGGTTACCCGGACTATTTACATTGTGTGCCTCCCCCAACCCCTCTTTTACACTGCTGCTACTCTGTTAATCTTATATGCATAGTCACTTTAACTATACATTAACTATACATTCATGTACATACTACCTCAAACCTGACTAACCGGTGTCTGTATGTAGCCTCGCTACTTTTATAGCCTCGCTAATGTATATAGCCTGTCTTTTTACTGTTGTTATATTTCTTTACTTACCTATTGTTCACCTAATACCTTTTTGCACTATTGGTTAGAGCCTGTCAGTAAGCATTTCCCTTTAAGGTCTACCTACACCTGTTGTATTCGGCGCACGTGACAAATAAACTTTGATTTGATCTCTGTATACCCGTCGCAAGACCCACTGGTTGATGCTGATTTATAAAACCCTCTTAGACCTCACTCCCCCCTATCTGAGATATCTACTGAAGCCTCATCCTCCACATACAACACCCGTTCTGCCAGTCACATCCTGTTAAAGGTCCCCAAAGCACACACATCCTTGGGTCGCTCCTCTTTTCAGTTCGCTGCAGCTAGCGACTGGAACGAGCTGCAACAAACACTCAAACTGGACAGTTTTATCTCAATCTATTCATTCAAAGACTCCATCATGGACACTCTTACTGACAGTTGTGTCTGCTTTGTGTGATGTATTGTTGTCTCTAACTTCTTGCCCTTTGTGCTGTTGTCTGTGCCCAATAATGTTTGTACCATGTTTTGTGCTACTACCATGTTGTGTTCCTTACGTGCTGTTTTGTCATGTGTTGCTGCCTTGCTATTGTTGGGTTCTGATTTCTTGACTTATGAAATGTACTTATTGATGAACTGAGGGACAGAGGGGAATGTATGATGTATATGGTGGATGCAATTAAGCTTGGAATGTACTGAGGGCAGGGAAGACTATCGCACGTGGCAGCACTGATAAGGTTGGAGAGCTGTGGATTAGTGAGGAAGGGGTCGAGGTCAGGTCACGTTAAGGGAGAAGGAACAGTTTATTGCCCATGTCACTTAATTTTCTGCCTAGCAACAGAGACGTAATGGTTAGAGAGGAGGAGATTCCACCCCAAATTGTAATATATATCACCAGTGGTGGAACCGTGTCTTTGTCTGATGCAGCTGTATTGACCCAATGGGAAAATAAACTGAAGCTTTCAGTGTCCGTCGCGTTCTTACTCTGATAATTAGAACCCAACACTATGTTGTCGTCTTAGGTCCCTCTTTATGTTGTGTTGTCTCGTCATGATGTTGGTTTTGTCCTATATTTCTATATATATATATATTATTTTTAATCCCAGACCTCGTCCCCGCAGGAGGCCTTTTGCCTTTTGGTAAGCCGTCATTGTAAATAAGAATTTGTTGTTAACTGACTTGCCTAGTTAAATAAATAACAAGACAGTAAATACACACACTGTACTATGCTTCCATTGGAAGGTCTCAAACTGTCCGTCTGACATCGTTTGAAACATGGGAAATCTGTGTATACTACCTTTGAGCAGGTAACACTCGCACGCACACCACACACACCCACCTGGCCATCTGTTTGTAAGCTTCCTCAGCCACAGCGAAGATGTGAGGGTCCATGTCTCCCATGTTCTGGCCACTGTACGCATTGATGATGTCACTACCGTAGATGGGAAGGTTCTCATAGGGATTAATGGCCACCAGCACAATACCTACAGGAAGAGAGGAGGAGTTGGAGTGTGTGTGTGTGTGTGTGTGTGTGTGTGAGACCCTTGTGTGTCTGTGTGGGCATACCACAGTATGTGTAGATGAGTTTGGAGTCGGTGAAGCGGACTTTAAGGTTGTGCAGGACGGCCGGCTCGTGGAGGTAGCTAAGAGCTGTGAGGTCATTCTCCCCCACCAGGATGTCAGGGTTCCGGAGGTGAGGAAGGTTCTTTGTCTTATCATCCAGCTTGTGCTCAATGTCCTGGACAGCACAGATTAAACAGAGACGTTATCACACACAATATATGTGTGTATCACAGGCGGCTGGTGGCAGCTTAATTGGGGAGTACGGGCTCATAGTAATGGCTGGAACAGAATAAATGGAACGTTATCAAACATTGTTTCATTGTGCTTTATGCCATTCCATTTAGTCATTATTGTAATTCGTCTCCCCCTCACCAGCCTCCTGTGGTGTGTTTGCTGAGTAGGGACCTGGTTTTATGTAACTCAGTGACATAAAAAACAGACAGTTGGTGAACATAAGCCTCACACATGTATCAAAATATGCCACCAAATGGGTCAGGTTTCTGCCCCCATTTCCTTCTGAACAGTTTATTGGACTTGGGAGACATCGAAACATGGACATGTTTTTATGATATGTATGGTGATATATTGCAGTAACTGTGTGTGTGTGTGTGTGTGTGTGTGTGTGTGTGTGTGTGTGTGTGTGTGTGTGTTTACTGTGCATCTCATCACAAATGAGAGGATGTTATGCAACCACCCAACCCTACACCACCCTTCTCCTCCTCCTCCTCCTCTCCTCCAGTACTCACCATTCCATCCTCCAGTGTGAGGTGTAGGGTGGAATCTCCATGTTTGTAGTTCTTAGTGAGCTCTGCTGACTTCCACACCTCATCTGCATCAGGGATCCACACCCGAGCAAACTGAGAGAGGAGAGGAGAAAGAAGGAGAGTGAGAAGGGAGAGAAAGGTTCTACATGACATAAAAACATACTACAGAGTGTGTTCTCCAAGTCAGAAAGCTACATAAGGCCCATATCAGTCCAGTACTGTCCCCAGACTCAATGTCTACTGCAGAGAGAACCTGCTGCTGTATCAGACTGGTACAGTGCTGCCTGAGGCTGTTGTCTCTCCATGGTTGGTTGGATATCATTTCACCATCTAACATGATCAATACTGCTGGACATTCATAAAAACTCAAACCCAGTCCACATGATTCTGTGACCGATCACAACATGACAGGAATGCCTTCAGATCCCAGCCCTGTGGAACGAGCCTGTCAGCTGATCAAAGACATGTGAAAACCCAGAAACAAAAACACTGTAAAACTGACTGGGGTTGATCCCGGGTCTTCAGCCTTCCACTAGACTGCGCTGGTCCACTGAGCTAAAGCCACGGCAGTAGATCAGGAAGCTAAGTCGTCAGGTTGTAGCACGGGCAGCTAACAGAAGTCTTCAGGCCTCAGGCTCACAAGAGTGCAGTTCACAGAACCACATCCGTAACACACACGGAGGAGAGTCGACTGGTAGATCCCAGCTTTAACAGCTGCCATTAGAAAGGTCAATCAGATGGCCAATCAGTAATCTTTACATCTCACTAAGCAGCTCAATGATGATCAGCGCTACATGAAGCTTATCCTGGTTTATCCTGGTTTATCCTGGTTTATCCTGGCCCATTATTACCACCAGCAGACCTGTATACACAGAACTTTCAGAGGCACACACACAGAAGGCCGGTCTGGGTCTCATTCCATAGTGCAACAATGTTTAGTTAAGAACAAATTCTTATTTACAATGGTGGCCTAGTGGGTTAACTGCCTTGTTCAGGGTCAGAATGACAGATTTTTACCTTGTCAGCTCATGGATTCGATCTAGCAACCTTTTGGGGTTACTGGCCCAATGCTCTAACCACTAGGCTACCTGCCGCCCCATGATACTGCTTGTTTGGGAAAATGGGCCTGCTTGACCTGAATACTACTGTATCCTATACACAACTGGTTCCTGTCTTTGATACTCCAACTAACGCTCTTAGAACAGTCTGTAAAATGTGTCAGAATCTCATTGGTAGGAAGGATTTACATGAAGACTGAAACCAAGCGTGTGTGTGTGTGTGTGAGCGCGTGTGTTGGCACTAAGACTGTTGGCACTCGGATCGGATGCGCTCATATCCTCATGACTCACCCTAACCTTCCAGCAACCCTCAGCCAACCTTCCAGGAACATTCTGTGGAAAAGTCTAATGATCTAGCTCATAGCCATATACTCACAGACAGACAGACAGACAGACAATAATCACCATTGTAGTAGGTTGCTACATATTCAGACCTACGTCATCGTCATGTCAACATGGTTATTCACTATGTAGTGGATAAGATATTCTTGTGATGCTCCACAATGAATTGAAATTAATCTTTCACACCAGTGTTTAACACTGAAAGGTCAGAGCAATGTGTGTGTGTGTGTGTGTGTGTGTATACAGAGGTCAGCAGAGAAAAGTGCTGACTCGACAGAACACAGTATCAGTCATCCTATAGCAGGGTTACTGAGGCTATTCTGTCGCTCTCTCATGTTCCTTCCTGGAGGAGAGCGGTTCACAGCCCAGCTCCTAGCAATGGAAAGGAGGAGTGAGGGAGTGAGAGAAAGAGTGAGAGAATGTGTGAGAGAGATGGAGAGAGTGAGAAAGAGACGGGAGGGTGGAGGTAAAAATAGCCTCACACACACACCCCACTGAGTAGCATCACCATACACCGCTGAGCACACTTCCTGATCCTCCTAATCACACACACACTTTCTGCAGCAATGAAGCGTGTAAACCATTTCCTGGTCCACATTGTGAGGGGGGGGTGAGTCGTATTTATAGACAGATCCCCAGGGTTACAGTAGAGGACGAGCTACAGGGATGTGTGTAAGAGGGGGAGAGGAAGAGCTACAGGGATGTGTGTAAGAGGGTGAGAGGCAGAGCTACAGGGATGTGTGTAAGAGGGTGAGAGGAAGAGCTACAGGGATGTGTGTAAGAGGGTGAGCGGAAGAGCTACGGGAGGGGGAGAAGAGAGGACAGGAGGGGGAGGACAGGAGGGGGAAAGAGAGGACAGGAGGGGGAGAAGAGAGGACAGGAGGGGGAGAAGAGAGGACAGGAGGGGGAGAAGAGAGGACAGGAGGGGGAAAGAGAGGACAGGAGGGGGAGAAGAGAGGACAGGAGGGGGAGAAGAGAGGACAGGAGGGGGAGAAGAGAGGACAGGAGGTGGGAGAAGAGAGGACAGGAGGTGGGAAAGAGAGGACAGGAGGTGGGAAAGAGAGGACAGGAGGGGGAGAAGAGATGACAGGAGGGGGAGAAGAGATGACAGGAGGGGGAGAAGAGAGGACAGGAGGGGGGAGAAGAGAGGACAGGAGGGGGAGAAGAGAGGACAGGAGGGGGAGAAGAGAGGACAGGAGGGGGAAAGAGAGGACAGGAGGGGGAGAAGAGAGGACAGGAGGGGAAAGAGAGGACAGGAGGGGGAAAGAGAGGACAGGAGGGGGAAGAGAGTACAGGAGGGGGGAAAGAGAGTACAGGAGGAGGGGAAGAGAGTACAGGAGGGGGAAGAGAGGACAGGTGGGGGGAGGAAGAGAGGACAGGTGGGGGGGAGAAGAGAGGACAGGAGGGGGAGAAAGAGGACAGGAGGGGGAGAAGAGAGGACAGGAGGGAGAGAAAAGAGGACAGGAGGGGGAGAAGAGAGGACATGAGGGGGGGAGGACAGGAGGGGGAGGACAGGAGGGGGAAGAGAGGACAGGAGGGGGAGAAGAGAGGACAGGAGGGGGAGAAGAGAGGACAGGAGGGGGAGAAGAGAGGACAGGAGGGGGAAAGAGAGGACAGGAGGGGGAGAAGAGAGGACAGGAGGGGGGGAAAGAGAGGACAGGAGGGGGAAAGAGAGGACAGGAGGGGAAGAAGAGAGGACAGGAGAGGGAGAAGAGAGGACAGGAGGGGGAGAAGAGAGGACAGGAGAGGGAGAAGAGAGGACAGGAGGGGGAGAAGAGAGGACAGGAGGGGGAGAGAGAGGACAGGAGGGGGAGAAGAGAGGACAGGAGGGGGGAAAGAGAGGACAGGAGGGGGGAGAGAGAGGACAGGAGGGGAAGAAGAGAGGACAGGAGAGGGAGAAGAGAGGACAGGAGGGGGAGAAGAGAGGACAGGAGGGGAGAAGAGAGGACAGGAGGGGGAGAAGAGAGGACAGGAGGGGGAGAAGAGAGGACAGGAGGGGGAGAAGAGAGGACAGGAGGGGGAAAGAGAGGACAGGAGGGGGAAAGAGGACAGGAGGGGGAAAGAGGACAGGAGGGGGAGAAGAGAGGACAGGAGGGGGAGAAGAGAGGACAGGAGGGGGAGAAAAGAGGACAGGAGGGGGAGAAGAGAGGACATGAGGGGGAGGACAGGAGGGGGAGGACAGGAGGGGGAGAAAGAGAGGACAGGAGGGGGAGAAGAGAGGACATGAGGGGGAGAAGAGAGGACATGAGGGGGAAAGAGAGGACATGAGGGGGAAAGAGAGGACAGGAGGGGGAGAAGAGAGGACAGGAGGGGGGAAGAGAGGACAGGAGGGAGGAAAGAGAGGACAGGAGGGAGGAAAGAGAGGACAGGAGGGGGAAAGAGAGGACAGGAGGGGGAGAAGAGAGGACAGGAAGGGGGGAAGAGAGGACAGGAGGGGGAAAGAGAGGACAGGAGGGGGAAAGAGAGGACAGGAGGGGGAGAAGAGAGGACAGGAGAGGGAGAAGAGAGGACAGGAGGGGGAGAAGAGAGGACAGGAGGGGGAGAAGAGAGGACAGGAGGGGGAGAAGAGAGGACAGGAGGGGGAGAAGAGAGGACAGGAGGGGGAGAAGAGAGGACAGGAGGGGGAGAGAGAGGACAGGAGGGGAGAAGAGAGGACAGGAGGGGGAAAGAGGACAGGAGGGGGAAAGAGGACAGGAGGGGAAAGAGGACAGGAGGGGGAGAAGAGAGGACAGGAGGGGGAGAAGAGAGGACAGGAGGGGGAGAAGAGAGGACAGGAGGGGGAAAGAGAGGACAGGAGGGGGAGAAGAGAGAAGGGGAGAAGAGAGAAGGGGGAGAGAGAAGGGGGGAGAGAGGACAGGAGGGGGAGAAGAGAGAAGGGGGAGAAGAGAGAAGGGGAAAGAGAGGACAGGAGGGGGAGAAAGAGAAGGACAGGAGGGGGAGAAGAGAGAGGGAGGGGGGAAAGGGGAGAGAGGACAGGAGGGGGAGAAGAGAGGACAGGAGGGGGAGAAGAGAGGACAGGAGGGGGAGAAGAGAGGACAGGAGGGGGAAGAGAGGACAGGAGGGGGAGAAGAGAGGACAGGAGGGGGAGAAGAGAGGACAGGAGGGGGAAAGAGAGGACAGGAGGGGGAAAGAGAGGACAGGAGGGGGAAAGAGAGGGACAGGAGGGGGGAAAGAGAGGACAGGAGGGGGAGAAGAGAGGACAGGAAGGGGGAAAGAGAGGACAGGAGGGGGGAAAGAGAGGACAGGAAGGGGGAAAGAGAGGACAGGAGGGGGGAAAGAGAGGACAGGAGGGGGAAAGAGAGGACAGGAGGGGGAGAAGAGAGAGGACAGGAAGGGGGAAAGAGAGGACAGGAGGGGGAAAGAGAGGACAGGAGGGGGAAAGAGAGGACAGAGGGGAGAAGGGGGACAAGAGGGGGAGAAGAGAGGGAGAGGAGGGGGAAAGAGAGGACAGGAGGGGGAAAGAGAGGAAGAGGGGGGAAAGAGAGGACAGGAGGGGGAGAAGAGAGGACAGGAAGGGGGAAAGAGAGGACAGGAGGGGGAAAGAGAGGACAGGAGGGGGAAAGAGAGGACAGGAGGGGGGAAAGAGAGGACAGGAGGGGGAAAGAGAGGACAGGAGGGGGAAAGAGAGGACAGGAGGGGGAAAGAGAGGACAGGAGGGGGAGAGAGAGGACAGGAGGGGGGAGAAGAGAGGACAGGAGGGGGAAAGAGAGGACAGGAGGGGGAGAAGAGAGGACAGGAGGGGGAGAAGAGAGGACAGGAGGGAGAAGAGAGGACAGGAGGGGGAGAGAAGAGAGGACAGGAGGGGGAGAAGAGAGGACAGGAGGGGGAGAAGAGAGGACAGGAGGGGGAAAGAGAGGACAGGAGGGGAAAGAGAGGACAGGAGGGGGAAAGAGAGGACAGGAGGGGGAGAAGAGAGAGGGGGAAGAGAGAAGGGGGAGAGAAGGGGGAGAGAGGACAGGAGGGGAGAAGAGGAGGGGAGAGAGAGAGGGGGAGAAGAGAGGACAGGAGGGGGAAAGAGAGGACAGAGAGGGAGGGAAAGAGAGGACAGGAGGGGGAGAAGAGAGAAGGGGGAGAAGAGAGAAGGGGAGAGAGAAGGGGAGAGAGAAGGGGAGAGAGAGGACAGGAGGGGGAGAAGAGAGAAGGGGGAGAAGAGAGAAGGGGGAGAGAGAAGGGGGGAGAGAGGACAGGAGGGGGAGAAGAGAGGACAGGAGGGGGAGAAGAGAGGACAGGAGGGGGAAAGAGAGGACAGGAGGGGGAGAAGATAGAAGGGGGAGAAGAGAGAAGGGGGAGAAGAGAGAAGGGGGAGAAGAGAGAAGGGGGGAGAGGACAGGAGGGGGAGAAGAGAGAAGGGGGAGAAGAGAGAAGGGGGAGAGAGAAGGGGGAGAGAGGACAGGAGGGGGAGAAGAGAGGACAGGAGGGGGAGAAGAGAGGACAGGAGGGGGAGAAGAGAGGACAGGAGGGGGAAAGAGGACAGGAGGGGGAGAAGAGAGGACAGGAGGGAGAAGAGAGGACAGGAGGGGGAGAAGAGAGGACAGGAGGGGGAAAAGAGGAGGACAGGAGGGGGAGAAGAGAGAAGGGGAGAAGAGAGAAGGGGGAGAGAGAAGGGGGGAGAGAGGACAGGAGGGGGAGAAGAGAGAAGGGGAGAAGAGAGAAGGGGGAGAGAGGACAGGAGGGGGAGAAGAGAGAGAAGGGGGAGAAGAGAGAAGGGGAAAGAGAGGACAGGAGGGGGAAAGAGAGGACAGGAGGGGGAGAAGAGAGAAGGGGAGAAGAGAGAAGGGGGAGAAGAGAGAAGGGGGAGAGAAGGGGGAGAGAGGACAGGAGGGGGAGAAGAGAGAAGGGGGAGAAGAGAGAAGGGGAGAGAGAAGGGGGGAGAGAGGACAGGAGGGGGAGAAGAGAGGACAGGAGGGGGAGAAGAGAGGACAGGAGGGGGAGAAGAGAGAAGGGGGAGAAGAGAGGGAGAGAAGGGGGGAGAGAGGACAGGAGGGGGAGAAGAGAGGACAGGAGGGGGAGAAGAGAGGACAGGAGGGGGAAAGAGAGGACAGGAGGGGGAGAAGAAAGGACAGGAGGGGGAGAAGAAAGGACAGGAGGGGGAAAGAGAGGACAGGAGGGGGAGAGAGAGGACAGGAGGGGGAAAGAGAGGACAGGAGGGGGAGAAGAGAGAAGGGGGAGAGAGAAGGGGGAGAGAGGACAGGAGGGGGAGAAGAGAGGACAGGGAGGGGGAGAAGAGAGGACAGGAGGGGGAAAGGGGACAGGAGGGGGAGAAGAAAGGACAGGAGGGGGAGAAGAAGAGGACAGGAGGGGAAAGAGAGACAGGACAGGGAAAGAGAAGAGAGAAGGGAGAGAACAGGAAGGGGGAGAAAGAGAGAGAGGACAGGAGGGGGAGAAGAGAGGACAGGAGGGGGAGAAGAGAGGACAGGAGGGGGAAAGAGAGGAAGGGGGAGAAGAGAGGACAGGAGGGGAGAAGAGAGGACAGGAGGGGGAAAGAGAGGACAGGAGGGGAAGAGAGAAGGGAGAGAACAGAGAAGGGGGAGAGGGGGAGAGAGACAGGGGGGAGAAGAGAGGACAGGAGGGGGAAAGAGAGGACAGGAGGGGGAGAAGAGAGAAGGGGAGAAGAGAGAAGGGGGAGAAGAGAGAGGGGGGGAGAGGACAGGGGGAGAAGAGAGAAGGGGAGAAGAGAGAAGGGGGGAGAGAGGACAGGAGGGGGAGAAGAGAGAAGGGGAGAAGAGAGAAGGGGGAGAGAGGACAGGAGGGGGAGAAGAGAGGACAGGAGGGGGAGAAGAGAGGACAGGAGGGGGAAAGAGAGGGGGACAGGGGGAGAGAGAAGGGGGGGAGAGAGAAGGGGGGAGAAGAGAGAAGGGGAGAAGAGAGAAGGAGAAAAGAGAGGGGAGAGAGAAGGGGGAGAAGAGAGGACAGGAGGGGGAAACAGAGGACAGGAGGGGGAAACAGAGGACAGGAGGGGGAGAAGAGAGGACAGGAGGGGGAGAAGAGAGAAGGGGGAGAAGAGAGAAGGGGAGAAGAGAGAAGGGGTGGAGAGAGGACAGGGGGGGAGAAGAGAGAAGGGGGAGAAGAGAGAAGGGGGGAGAGAGGACAGGAGGGGAGAAGAGAGGACAGGAGGGGGAGAAGAGAGGAGCAGGAGGGGGAGAAGAGAGGACAGGAGGGGGAAAGAGAGGACAGGAGGGGGAGAAGAGAGAAGGGAGAGAGAGAAGGGGGAGAGAGAGGACAGGAGGGGAGAAGAGAGAAGGGGGAGAAGAGAGAAGGGGGAGAGAGAAGGGGGAGAAGAGAGGACAGGAGGGGGAAAGAGAGGACAGGAGGGGGAGAGAGAGAGAAGGGAGAAGAGAGAAGGGGGAGAGAGAAGGGGGGAGAAGAGAGGACAGGAGGGAAAAGAGAGGACAGGAGGGGGAGAAGAGAGGACAGGAGGGGGAGAAGAGAGAAGGGGAGAAGAGAGAAGGGGGGAGAGAGGACAGGAGGGGGAGAAGAGAGGACAGGAGGGGGAGAAGAGAGGACAGGAGGGGGGAAAGAGAGGACAGGAGGGGGAGAAGAGAGAAGGGGAGAAGAGAGAAGGGGGAGAGAGGACAGGAGGGGGAGAAGAGAGAAGGGGGAGAAGAGAGAAGGGGGAGAGAGAAGGGGGAGAGAGGACAGGAGGGGGAGAAGAGGACAGGAGGGGGAGAGAAGAGAGGACAGGAGGGGAGAAGAAAGGACAGGAGGGGGAGAAGAGAGGACAGGAGAGGGAGAAGAGAGAAGGGGGAGAGAGAAGGGGGAGAGAGGACAGGAGGGGAGAAGAGAGAAGGGGGAGAAGAGAGAAGGGGGAGAGAGGACAGGAGGGGGAGAAGAGAGGACAGGAGGGGGAAAGAGAGGACAGGAGGGGGAGAAGAGAGAAGGGGGGAGAGAGAAGGGGGAGAGAGAGGACAGAGAAGGGGGAGAAGAGAGAAGAGAGAAGGGGGAGAAGAGAGTCAGGGGGAGAGAGACAGGAGGGGGAGAAGAGAGGACAGGAGGGGGAGAAAGAGAAGGACAGGAGGGGAGAAGGGGGAGAGGACAGGAGGGGGAGAAGAGAGACAGGGGGGAAGAGAGAAGGGGAAGAGAGAAGGGGGAGAGAGGACAGGAGGGGAGAAGAGAGAAGGGGGAGAAGAGAGGGGAAGAGAGAGGACAGGAGGGGGAGAAAGAGGACAGGAGGGGGAGAAGAGAGAAGGGGAGACGAGAGAAGGGGGGGAGAGAGAGGAGGACAGGAGGGGGAGAAGAGAGGACAGGAGGGGGAGAAGAGAGGACAGGAGGGGGAAAGAGAGGACAGGAGGGGGAGAAAGAGAAGGGGGAGAAGAGAGAAGGAGGGAGAGAGAGGACAGGAGGGGAGAAGAGAGAGAAGGGGAGAAGAGAGAAGGGGAGAGAGAAGGGGGAGAAGAGAGGACAGGAGGGGGAAAGAGAGGACAGGAGGGGGAAGAGAGGACAGGAGGGGGAGAAGAGAGAAGGGGGAGAAGAGAGAAGGGGAGAAGAGAGGAGGGGGAGGAAGAGAGAAGGGGAGAGAGAAGGGGGGGGAGAGAGGACAGGGGGGAGAAGAGAGAAGGGGGAGAAGAGAGAAGGGGGGAGAGGACAGAGGGGGAGAAGAGAGGACAGAGGGGAAGAGAGAGAGGACAGGAGGGGAAGAGAGGACAGGGAGGGGGAGAAGAGAGAAGGGAGAAGAGAGAAGGGGGTGAGAGAGGACAGGACGGGAGAAGAGAGAAGGGGGAGAGAGAGAAGGGGGAGAGAGAAGGGGGAGAGAGGACAGGAGGGGAGAAGAGAGGACAGGAGGGGGAGAAGAGAGGACAGGAGGGGGAGAAGAAAGGACAGGAGGGGGAAAGAGGACAGGAGGGGAAAGAGAGGAGAGACAGGAGGGGGAGAAGAGAGAAGGGGAGAGAACAGGGAGAGAGGGGGAGGAGAAGAGAGAAGGAGGGGGAGAAGAGGAGACAGGAGGGGAGAAGAGAGAGAGGAGAGAGGGGGAGAAGAGAGGACAGGAGGGGGAGAAGAGAGAGAGGACAGGAGGGGGAAAGAGAGAGAAGGGGGAGAAGAGAGAAGAGAAGGAAGAGAGAGAGGACAGGGAGGAGGAGAAGGAGAAGGGGGAGAAGAGAAGGGGGATAGAGGACAGGAGGGGAGAAGAGAGGACAGGGAGGGGGAGAGAGAGGACAGGAGGGGAGAAGAGAGAAGGGGGAGAAGAGAGGAAGGGGGAGAGAGAAGGGGGAGGAGAAGAGAGGACAGGGGGGAAAGAGAGGACAGGAGGGGGAGAAGAGAGGACAGGAGGGGGAGAAGAGAGAAGGGGGAGAAGAGAGAGGGGGAGAGAAGAGGGAGGGAGAGAGAGAGGACAGGAGGGAGAAGAGAGAAGGGGGAGAAGAGAGAAGGGGGAGAAGAGAGGACAGGAGGGGGGAAGAGAGGACAGGAGGGGAGAAGAGAGGACAGGAGGGGGAAAAGAGGACAGGGGGAGAAGAGAGAAGGGGAGAAGAGAGAAGGGGGGAGAGAGAGGACAGGAGGGGGAGAAGAGAGAAGGGGGAGAAGAGAGAAGGGAGAGAGAAGGGGAGAGAGGACAGGAGGGGGGGAGAAGAGAGGACAGGAGGGGAGAGAGAGAGGACAGGAGGGGGAGAAGAGAGAAGGGGAGAGAGAGGAAGGGAGAAGAAGAGGAAGGAGGGGGAAAGAGAGAGGGGGACAGGAGGGGGAGAAGAGAGAAGGGGGAGAAGAGAGAAGGGGAGAAGAGAGAAGGGGGGGAGAGAGGACAGGAGGGAAAGAGAAGGGGAGAGAGAGAAGGGGGAGAGAAGGGAGAGAAGGGGAGAAAGGAGAGGACAGGAGGGGGAGAAGAGAAGAGGACAGGAGGGGGAAAGAGAGGACAGGGGGAGAAGAGAAGGAGGGGGAGAAGAAGAGAGGAAGGGGGAGAGAGAGGACAGGAGAGGGGGGAGAAGAGAGAAGGGGGAGAGAGAGGACAGGAGGGAGAAGAGGACAGGAGAGAGAGAGGACAGGAGGGGGAGAAGAGAGGACAGGAGGGGGAGAAGAGAGAAGGGGGAGAAGAGAGAAGAAGGGGGAGAAGAGAGAGGGGGAGAGAGAGGGGGGAGAGAGGACAGGAGGGGAGGGAGAAGAGAGAAGGGGGAGAAGAGAGAAGGGGGGAGAGAGGACAGGGAGGGGAGAAAGAGAAGAGAGGACAGAGGAGGGAGAAGAGAGGACAGGAGGGGGAAAGAGAGGACAGGAGGGGGAGAAGAGAGAAGGGGGAGAGAGAGAGGGGGGAGAGACAGGACAGGAGAGGGGAGAAGAGAGAAGGGGGGAAGAGAGAAGGGGGAGAGAGGAAGGAAGAGAGGACAGGAGGGGGAGAAGAGAGGACAGGAGGGGGAGAAGAAAGGAACACAGAGGGGGAGAAGAGAGGACAGGAGGGGGAAGAGAGGAGGGGAAGAGGGAGGGTGAGAAGAGAGAAGGGGAGAAGAGAGAAGGGGAGAGAGAAGGGGGGAGAGAGAGGACAGGAGGGGGAGAAGAGAGGACAGGAGGGGGAGAAGAGAGGACAGGAGGGGCAAAGAGAGGACAGGAGGGGGAGAAGAGAGAAGGGGGAGAAGAGAAGAAGGGGAGAGAGAGAAGGGGGAGAGAGAGAGGACAGGAGGGGGAGAAGAGAGAAGTGGGAGAAGAGAGAAGGGGGGAGAGAGACAGGAGGGGGGAGAGGACAGGAGGGGGAGGAGAGGACAGGAGGGAAAGAGAGAAGGGGGAGGGGAGAGAGAAGGGGGAGACGAGAGGACAGGAGGGGGAGAGAGAGGACAGGAGGGGAGAGAGAGGACAGGAGGGGGAGAAGAGAGAAGGGGGGGAGAGAAGGGGGATAGAGGACAGGAGGGGGAGAGAGAGGACAGGAGGGGGAGAAGAGAGAAGGGGAGAGAGAGAAGGGGGAGAGAGAGGGAAGGAGGGGGAGAAGAGGGACAGGAGGGGAGAAGAGAGGGACAGAGGGGGGGAGAAGAGAGAGGGGGGAGAGAGGGGGAGAAGAGAGGACAGGAGGGGGAGAAGAGAGAAGGGGAGAAGAGGAAGGGGGAGAGAGAAGGAGGGAGAGAAGAGAGGACAGGAGGGGGAGAGAGAGGAGGAGGGGAGAAGAGAGAAGAGGGGAGAGAGAAGGGGGGAGAAGAGGGACAGGAGGGGGAAAGAGAGGACAGGAGGGAGAAGAGGAGAAGGGGGAGAAGAGAGAAGGGGAGAAGAGAGAAGGGGGGAGAGAGGACAGAGAGGGAGAGAAGAGAGAAGGGGGAGAAGAGAGAAGGGGGGAGAGAGGAGGAGGGAGAAGAGAGGACAGGAGGGAGAGAAGAGAGGACAGGAGGGGGAAAGAGAGGACAGGAGGGGAGAAGAGAGAAGGGGGAGAGAGAGAGGGGAGAAGAGAGAAGGGGGAGAAGAGAGGACAGGAGGGGGAAAGAGAGGACAGGAGGGAGAAGAGAGAAGAGGGGAGAAGAGAGGGGGAGAGAGAGAGAAGAAGGGGGAGAGAAGGGGAGAGAGGACAGGGGAGGGGGAGAAGAGAGAGGGGGAGAAGAGAGGACAGGAGGGGGAGAAGAGAGAAGGGGGAGAGAGAAGGGGGAGAGAGAGGACAGGAGGGGAGAGAGAGAGGACAGGAGGGGAGAGAGAGGACAGGAGGGGGAGAAGAGAGAAGGGGAGAGAAGAGAGAAGGGGGGAGAGAAGGGGGATAGAGGACAGGAGGGGGAGAAGAGAGGACAGGAGGGGGAGAAGAGAGAAGGGGGAGAGAGAGAAGGGGGAGAGAGGGGAGGAGGGGAGAAGAGAGGACAGGAGGGGGAGAGAGAGGACAGGGGAGGGGGAGAAGAGAGAAGGGGAGAGAAGGGGGAGAGGAGAGATAGGAGGGGAGAAGAGAGAAGGGGGAGAGAGAAGGGGGGAGAGGGACAGGAGGGGAGAAGAGAGGACAGGAGGGGAGAGAGAGAGACAGGAGGGGAGAAGAGAGAAGGGGAGAGAGAAGGGGGGAGAAGAGAGGACAGGAGGGGGAAAGAGAGGACAGGAGGGGGAGAAGAGAGAAGGAGAAGAGAGAAGGAGAAGAGAGAAGGGGGAGAGAGGACAGGAGGGGAGAAGAGAGAAGGGGGAGAAGAGAGAAGGGGGGAAGAGGACAGGAGGGGAGAAGAGAGGAAGGAGGGGGAGAAGAGAGGACAGGAGGGGAGAAGAGAGACAGGAGGGGAGAAGAGAGAAGGAGGAGAAGGGGAAAGAGAAGAGAGACAGGGGGAGAAGAGAGGACAGGAGGAGAAAGAGAAGGACAGAGAGGGGAGAAGGAGGACAGAGGAGGGGGAGAAGAGAGAAGGGGAGAAGAGAGAAGAAGGGGAGAGAGAAGGGGAGAGAGAGGACAGGAGGGGAGAAGAGAGAAGGGGGAGAGAGAGAAGGGGGAGAAGAGGACAGGAGGGGGGAGAAGAGAGGACAGGAGGGGGAGAAGAGAGGACAGGAGGGGGAGAAGAGAGAAGGGGGAGAAGAGAGAAGGGGGAGAGAGAAGGGGGAGAGAGGACAGGAGGGGGAGAAGAGAGAGGGGGAGAAGAGAGAAGGGGGAGAAGGGGGGGGAGAGAGGACAGGAGGGGGGAGAAGAGAGGACAGGAGGGGGGAAGAGAAGAAGGAGAGAGGGGGGAAGAGAGGACAGGAGGGGGAAAGAGAGGACAGGAGGTGAGAAGAGAGAAGGGGGAGAACAGAGAAGGGGGGAGAGGAGAAGGGGGAAGAGAGGAGGGGGAGAGAGGGGGAGAAGAAGAGGACAGAGGAGGGGGAGAAGAGAGGACAGGAGGGGGAAAGAGAGGACAGGAGGGGAGAAGAGAGAAGGGGAGAAGAGAGGGGGGGGAGAGAAGGGGGGATAGAGGACAGGAGGGGGAGAAGAGAGGACAGGAGGGGAGAGAAGAGAGAAGGGGAGAGAGAAGGGGGGAGAGAGGACAGGAGGGGGAGAAGAGAGGACAGGAGGGGGAGAAGAGAGAAGGGGGAGAAGAGAGAAGGGGAGAGAGAGAAGGGGGAGAAGAGAGGACAGGAGGGGGAAAGAGAGGACAGGAGGGGAGAAGAGAGGACAGGAGGGGGGAAGAGAGAAGGGGAGAAGAGAGAAGGGGAGAAGAGAGAAGGGGGAGAGAGAAGGGGGAGAAGAGGACAGGAGGGGAGAAGAGAGGGGGAGAAGAGAGAAGGAGGGAGAGAGAAGGGGGAGAGAGGACAGGAGGGGGAGAGAGAGAGGACAGGAGGGGGAGAAGAGAGAAGGGGAGAAGAGAGAAGGGGGGGAGAAGAGAGAAGGGGGGGAGAGAGGACAGGAGGGAGAGAGAGAAGGGGGAGAAGAGAGAAGGGGGAGAGAGAAGGGGGAGAGAGGACAGGAGGGGGAGAAGAGAGGACAGGAGGGGAGAAGAGAGGACAGGAGGGGGAAAGAGAGAGGGACAGGAGGGGGAGAAGAAAGGACAGGAGGGGGAAAGAGAGGACAGGAGGGGGAAAGAGAGAGGACAGGGAGGGGGAAAGAGAGGACAGGGGGGAGAAGAGAGAAGGGGGAGGAACAGAGAAGGGGGAGAGAGAAGGGGGAGAGAGGACAGGAGGGGGAAGAGAGAAGGGGGAGAGAGAGAAGGGGGGGAGAGAGGACAGGAGGGGGAGAAGAGAGGACAGGGGGGAAAGAGGACAGGAGGGGGAGAAGAGAGAAGGGGGAGAAGAGAGAAAGGAGAGAGAAGGGAGAGAGAGGACAGGGAGGGGAGAAGAGAGAAGGGGGAGAAGAGAGAAGGGGGAGAGAGAAGGGGGAGAGAGGACAGGAGGGGGAGAAGAGAGGACAGGAGGGGGAGAAGAGAGGACAGGAGGGGGAGAAGAGAGGACAGGGGGGGAAAGAGAGGACAGGAGGGGAGAAGAGAGAAGGAGAGAAGGGGGAGAGAGAGAGGACAGGAGGGGAGAAGAGAGGGGGAAGGGGGAGAAGAGAGAAGGGGAGAAGAGAAGGGGAGAGAGGACAGGAGGGGGAGAAGAGAGGACAGGAGGGGGAGAAGAGAGACAGGGAGGGGGAGAAGAGAGACAGAGGGGGAAGAGAGGACAGGAGGGGGAAAGAGAAGGGGGAGAGAGAAGGGGAGAGAGAGAGGACAGGAGGGAGAGAAGAGAGAAGGGAGGAGGAGAGGGGGAGAGAGGACAGGGAGGGGGAGAAGAGGACAGGAGAGGGGGAGAAGAGAGGACAGGAGGGGAAAAGAGAGAAGGGACGAGAGAAGGGAGGGAGAGAGAGGACAGGAGGGGGGAGAAGGGGAGAGGGAGGGGGGAGAAGAGGACAGGAGGGGAGAAGAGAGGAAGGGGGAGAAGAGAGGAGAGGGGAGGGGGAGAAGAGAGGACAGGAGGGGGGAGAAGAGAGGACAGGAGGGAGAGAAGAGGGAGGGGAGAGAGAAGGGGGAGAGAGAGGACAGGAGGGGGAGAAGAGAGAAGGGGGGAGAAGAGGACAGGAGGGGGAGAAGAAGGGGAGAAGAGAGAAGGGGGGAGAGAGGACAGGAGGGGGAGAAGAGGAGAGAAGGGGAGAGAGAGGGGGGGGGAGAGGAGGACAGGAGGGGGAGAAGAGAGGACAGGAGGGGGAGAGAGGGAGGAGGGGAGAAGAGAGAAGGGGAGAGAGAAGGGAGAGAGAAGGAGGGGAGAGAGGGGGGAAAGGGACAGGGGAGAAGAGAGACAGGGGAGGGGGAGAAGAGGGAGAAGGAGAAGAGGAGAGAGAGAGAGGGAGGGGGAGAAGAGAGGAGGGGGAGAAGAGAGAGAGGACAGGAGGAGAGAGGACAGGAGGGGGGGAAGGAGGACAGGAGGGGGAGAGGAGAAGAGGGGAAAGAGAGGACAGGAGGGAGAAGAGGGACAGGAGGAGAGAGAGGGAGAGGAGGGGGAGAAGAGAGGACAGGAGGGGAAAGAGAGAGGACAGGAGGATAAGAAGAAGAGGAGAGGAGGGGGGAGAAGAGAGAAGGGGGAGAAGGGGAGAGAAGAGAGGAGAGAGAGAAGGGGAGAGAGGACAGGAGGGGGAGAAGAGAGAGAAGGGGGAGAGAGGACAGGAGGGGAAAAGAGGACAGGAGGGGAAAGAGAGGACAGGAGGGAGAAGAGAGGAGGGGAGAAGAGAGGGGGAAGAGAGAGGACAGAGAGAGGGGGAGAGAGAAGGGGGAGGAGAGGACAGGGGGAGAAAGAGAGAAGGGGAGAAAGAGAAGAAGGGGAGAGAGAGGACAGGAGGGGGAGAAGAGAGGACAGGAGGGGGAGAAGAGAGAAGGGGGAGAGAGAAGGAGGGGGGAGGAGAGGACAGGAGGAGAGGAGAGAGGACAGGAGGGGAGAGGGGGAGGAGAGGAGGGGGAGAAGAGAGGAGGGAGGGAGAAGAGAAGGAGGGAAAGAGAGGACAGGAGGGGAGAAGAGGAGAGAGAGGGGAGAGAGGACAGGAGGGGAGAAAGAGAGGACAGGAGGGGAGGAGAGAGGACAGGAGAGGGGAGAAGAGAGAAGGGAGAGAGAGAAGGAGAGAGAGGACAGAGAGGGAGAAGAGAGAGGACAGGAGGGGAGAAGAGAGGACAGGAGGGAGAAGAGAGAAGGGGGGAAGAGGAAGGGGGAGAAGAGGACAGGAGGGGAGAAGAGAGAAGGGGGAGAAGAGAGAAGGGGGGAGAGAGAGAAGGGGGAGAGAGGACAGGAGGGGGAGAAGAGAGGACAGGAGGAGAAGAGAGGACAGGAGGAGAGAAGAGAGACAGGGGGAGAAGAGAGAAGGGGAGAGAGAAGGGGGGAGAAGAGAGGACAGGAGGGGGAGAAGAGAGGACAGGAGGAGAAGAGAGGACAGGAGGGAGAAGAGAGGACAGGAGGGAAAAGAGAACAGGAGGGAGAGAAGGGGGAGGACAGGAGGGAGAGAGAGAAGGGGGGAGGAGAAGGGAGGAGAGAGAGAAGGAGGGGAGAAGAGAGGACAGGAGGGGGGAGAAGAGAGGACAGGAGGGGGAAGAGAGGACAGGAGGGGAGAAGGAGAGAGAAAGGGGGGAGAGAGAAGAAGGGGGAGAGAGGACAGGAGGGGAAAGAGAGAAGGGGAGAGAAGAGAGAAGGGGGAGAGAGAAGGGGGAGAGAGAGGACAGGAGGGGAGAAGAGGAGGACAGGAGGGGGAGAAGAGAGGACAGGAGGGGGAAGAGAGAGGACAGGAGAAGAGAGAAGGGGGAGAAGAGAGAAGGGGGAGAGAGAAGGGGGAGAGAGGACAGGGGGGAGAAGAGAGAAGGGGGAGAAGAGAGACAGGAGGGGGAGAGAAGAGAGGACAGGAAGGGGAGAAAGGAGGACAGGAGGAGAGAAGAGAGGACAGGAGGAGAAAAGAGAGGGACAGAGGAGGGAAGAAGAGACAAGGGGAGAAGAGAGGGAGGGGGAGGGGGGGGATAGAGGACAGGAGGGGAGAAGAGAGAAGGGGAGAGAGAAGGGGGAGAGAGAGGACAGGAGGGGAGAAGAGAGGACAGGAGGGGGAGAAGAGAGAAGGGGGAGAGAGGAGAGAGGGGGAGAGAGAGGACAGGAGGGAGAAGAGGACAGGAGGGGAGAAGAGAGGACAGGAGGGAGAAGAGAGGACAGAGGGGGAGGGAAAGAGAGAAGGGGGAGAAGAGAGAAGGGGAGAGAGAGAGGACAGGAGGGAGAGAGAAGGGGAGAGAGGAAGGGAGAAGAGGGAGAAGAGAAGGGGGAGAGAGAGGGGGGGAGAGAGGACAGGAGGAGAAAGAGAGGACAGGAGGGGAAGAGAGGACAGGAGGGAGAAGAGAGAAGGGAGAGAGAGAGGGGGAAGAGAGAAGGGGGAGAAGAGAGAAGGGGAGAGAGAGAGGACAGGAGGGAAAGAGAGGACAGGAGGGGGGGAGAGGGAGAGAAGGGAGAGGAGAGAGAAGGGGAGGAGAGAGAAGAGGGGGAGAGAGGACAGGAGGAGAAGAGAGAGGACAGGAGGGGGAGAAGAGAGGACAGGAGGGGGAAGAGAGGACAGGAGGGGAGAAGAGAGGACAGGAGGGGAAAGAGAGGACAGGAGGGAGAGAGGACAGGAGGGGAGAAGAGAGAGGACAGGAGGGGGAGAGAGAGAGGACAGGAGGGGAGAACAGAGTAAGGGGGAGAGAGAAGGAGGGGAAAGAGAGGACAGAGGGGGAAGAGAAGGGAGAACAGGAGGGGGAAGAGAGGACAGGAGGAGAAGAGAGGACAGGAGGGGGAAAGAAGAGGAGGACAGGAGGGAGAAGAGAGGACAGGAGGGGGAAAGAGAGTGGGGACAGGAGGAGAAGAGAGGACAGGGAGGGAGGAAGGGGAGAGAAGAGACAGGGAGGGGGGGAGAGAGAGGACAGGGGAGAAAGAGAGAAGGGGAGAAGAGAGAAGGGGGGGGAGAGAGAGGACAGGAGAAGAGAGGACAGGAGGGAGAGAAGAGAGGACAGGAGGGAGAAAGAGGACAGGAGGGGGGGAGAAGAGAGGACAGGAGGGGGGAAAGAGAGGAAGGGGGAGAGAGAGAAGGGGAGAGAGAGAGAAGGGAGGGGGAGAAGAGGACAGGAGAAGAGAGAAGGGGAGAGAGAGAGAGGAGGGAGGGGGGAGAGGAGGGAGAAGAGAGGACAGGAGGGGGAGAAGAGAGGACAGGAGGGGGAGAAGGGAGAAAGGACAGGAGGGGGGAGAGGACAGGAGGGGGAAAGAGAGGACAGGAGGGGGAAGAGAGAAGGGGGAGAACAGGAGGGGAGAAGAGTGGGAGGGGGAGAAGGGGAGAAGAGAGACAGGAGGGGGAGAGAAGAGAGAGACAGGAGGGAGAGAGAGGACAGGAGGGGGAGAAAGAGAAGGGGAGAAGAGAGAAGGGGAGAGAGAAGGGGGAGAGAGAGGACAGGAGGGGGGAAGAGAGGACAGGAGGGGGAGAAGAGAGGACAGGGAGGGAGAAAGAGAGGACAGGAGGGAAAGAGAGAAGGGAGGAGAGAGAGAAGGGGAGAGAGAGAGACAGGAGGGGGAGAAAGAGAGGACAGGAGGAGAAAGAGAGGACAGGAGGGGAGAAAGAGAGACAGGAGGGGGAGAAGAGAAGAAGGGGGAGAAGAGAAGGGGGGACAGGGAGGACAGGAGGGGGAGAAGAGGGAGAAGGAGGGGGAGAACAGGAGGGGAGAGAGAAGGAGAGAGGACAGGAGGGAGAAAGAGAAGGGGAGAGAAGGGGGAGAGAGGACAGGAGGGAGAAGAGAGGACAGGAGGGGAAAGAGAGGACAGGAGGAGAAGAAGAGAGGACAGGAGGGAGAAGAGAGGACAGGGGGGAGAGAGAGGACAGGAGGGGAGAAGAGAGAAGGGGGAAGAGGGAGAGAGAGGAGGGGAAGAGAGGAGAAGGGGGAGAGAGGACAGGGAGGGGGAGAGGACAGGAGGGGGAGAAGAGAGGACAGGAGGGGGAGAAGAGAGGACAGGAGGGGGAAGAGAGGGACAGGAGGGGAAAGAGAGGGAGGGGAGGAGAAGAGAGAAGGGGGAGAGAGAGGACAGGAGGGGGAGAAGGACAGGGGGAGAAGAGAGGAAGGAGGGAGAAGAGAGAGGACAGGGAGGGGGAGAAGAGAGGACAGGGGGGAGAAGAGAGGACAGGAGGAAAGAGAGGACAGGAGGGAAAGAAGACAGAGAGGAGGGGGAAAGAGAGGACAGGAGGGGAGAAGAGAGAGAGGACAGAGAGGGGAGAAGAGGGACAGGAGGGGGAGAAGAGAGGACAGGAGGGGAGAAGAGAAGGGGAGGAGAGAGAAAGGAGAGAGAAGGGGGGAGAGAGACAGGGGGAGGAGAGAAGAGAGAAGGGAGAAGAGAGGACAGGAGGGGGAGAAGAGGACAGGAGGGGGAGAAGAGAGGACAGGAGGGGGAAAAGAGGACAGGAGGAAGAGAAAGAGGACAGGAGGGGAGAAAGAGAGACAGGAGGGGAGAAGAGAGACAGGAGGGGGAGAAAGAGAGAAGGAGGAGAGAGAAGGGGGAGAGAGGACAGGAGGGAAGAGAGACAGGAGGGAGAAGAGAGGGAAGGAGGGAGAGAGAAGGGGGAGAGAGAGGACAGGGGGGAAAAGAGGACAGGAGGAGAAAGAAGGGGAAGAGAGGACAGGAGGGGAGAAGAGAGGAGAGAAGGGGGAAGACAGAGGGGGAGAAGAGAGAAGGGGGGAGAAGAGAGAAGGGGAGGAGAGAAGGGGGGAAAGAGAGGAGAGGAGGAAGGGGGGAGAAGAGGAGGAGGGGAGAAGAGAGGACAGGAGGGGAAAGAAGGGGGGAAGAGGAAGGAGGGGGGAGGGAGAGAGGACAGGAGGGAGAAGAAGAGGGGACAGGAGGGGAGAAGAGAGGACAGGAGGGGAAAGAGAGGACAGGAGGGGGAGAAGAGAGGACAGGAGGAGAAGAGGACAGGAGGAGAGAGGACAGGAGGGGGAGAAGAGGAAGGAGGGAGAAGAGGGAAGGAGGGGGAAGAGACAGGAGGGAGAAGAGGACAGGAGGGGAGAAGAGAGGACAGGAGGAGAAGAGAGGACAGGAGGGGGAGAAGAAAGGACAGGAGGGGGAAAGAGGACAGGAGGGGAAAGAGAGGACAGGAGGGGAGAAGAGAGAAGGGGGAAGGAGGGGAGAGAGAGGAGGGAGGGGGAGAAGAGAGGACAGGAGGGGGAAAGAGAGGACAGGAGGGAGAAAGAGAGGACAGGAGGGGGAGAAAGAGAGGACAGGAGGGGGAAGAGAGAGAAGGGGGAGAGAGAAGGGGGAGAGAGAGAGGACAGGAGGGGGGAAAGAGGACAGGAGGGGAGAAGAGAGGGGAGAAGAGAGAAGGAGAGAAGGGGGAAGAAGAGAGAAGGATGGAGAGAGAAGACAGGGGAGAAGAGAGACAGGGGACTGGGGAGAAGGGGAGAGAGGAGGGGAGAAGAGAAGGGGGGAGAAGAGAGGACAGGAGGGGAGAAGAGAGGACAGGGGGAGAGAGAGAAGGGGAGAGAGAAGGGGGGAGAGAGGACAGGAGGGGGAGAAGAGAGGAAGGGAGAAGAGAGAAGGGGAGAGAGAAGGGGGAGAAGAGAGAAAGGAGGGGAGAAGAGAGGACAGGAGAGAGAGAGAGGACAGGAGGGGGAAAAGAGAGGACAGGAGGGGGAAAGAGAGGACAGGAGGGGGAGAAGAGAGGACAGGAGGGGAGAAGAGAGAAGGGGGAGAGAGGACAGGGGGGAGAGAGAAGGGAGAGAGAGGAAGGGGAGAGAAGAGAAGGGGGAGAAGAGAGGAAGGGGAGAGAGAAGGAGAGAGAAGGGGGAGAGAGGACAGGAGGGGGAGGAAGAGAGGACAGGAGGGGGAGAAGAGAGGACAGGAGGGGAAAGAGAGGACAGGAGGGGGAAAGAGAGAAGGGGGAGAAGAGAGAAGGGGGAGAGAGGGACAGGAGGGGGAGAAGAGAGAGGACAGGAGGGGAGAAGAGAGGACAGGAGGAAGAGAGAAGGGAGAGACAGAGAGAAGGAGGACAGGAAGGGGAGAGAGAGGACAGGAGGGGGAGGAAGAGAGGACAGGAGGGGGAGAAGAGGGAAGGGGGAGAGAGAGGGGAGAGAGAGGACAGGAGGAGGAGAAGAGAGAAGGGAGAGGAGAGGGGGGAGAGAGGACAGGAGGAGAGAAAGAGGACAGGAGGAGAGAGAAGAGGACAGGAGGGGGAGAAGAGAGGACAGGAGGGGGAGAAGAGAGAGACAGGAGGGGGAGAAGAGAGGACAGGAGGGGGAGAAGAGAGAAAGGAGAAGGAGAAGAGGGAGAGAAGGGGGAAGAGGAGAAGAGGGGAGAGAGGAGGGGGGAGAAGAGAGGACAGGAGGGAGAAGAGAGGACAGGAGGGGGAAGAGAGGACAGGAGGGGGAAGAGAGGACAGGAGGGGGAAAGAGGACAGGAGGGGAGAGAGGAGGAGGGGAGAGAGAGGACAGGAGGGGAGAAGAGAGGACAGGGGGGAAGAGAAGGAGGGGAGGGGAGAGAGGGACAGGAGGGGAGAAGAGAGGACAGGAGGGGAGAAAGAGAGGACAGGGAGGGAGGGAAGGAGGGGGAGAGAGGACAGGAGGGGGAAAGAGAGGACAGGAGGGGAGAGAGAGGACAGGGAGGGGGAGAAGAGAGGACAGGAGGGGAGAAGAGAGGACAGGAGGGAGAGAAGGGGGGAGAAGAGAGAAGGGAGAGAGAAGGGAAGGAGAGAGGACAGGAGGGGGAGAAGAGAGAAGGAGGAGAAGAGAAGAGGGAAGAGAGGACAGAGGGGGAGAAGAGAGGACAGGAGGGGAGAAAGAGGACAGGAGGGGAAAGAGAGGACAGGAGGGGAGAAGAGAGACAGGAGGGGAGAAGAGAGAAGGGGAGAAGAGAGAGGAGAGGGAGGGGGAGAGAGAGGACAGGAGGGAGAAGAGAAGGGGAGAAGAAGGGGAGAGAGAAGGGGGAGAGAGAGGACAGGAGGGGAGAAGAGAGGACAGGAGGGAAGAGAGGACAGGAGGAGGAGAAGAGAGGGGGAAAGAGAGAAGGGGGAGAGAGAGACAGGGGGGAGAAGAGAGAAGGGGGGAGAAGAGAGGAAGGAGGGGAAAGAGAGGACAGGAGGGGGAGAAGAGAGGACAGGAGGGAAAGAGGACAGGAGAAGGGGGAGGGGGAGAGAAGGGGGAGAGAGGACAGGAGGGAGAAGAGAGGACAGGAGGGGAGAAGAGAGGACAGGAGGGGAGAAGAGGAGGAAGGGGGAGAAGAGGAAGGAGGGGAGAAGAGGACAGGAGGAGAAGAGAGGACAGGAGGGGGAGAAGAGAGGAGGACAGGAGGGAAAGAGGACAGGAGGGGAAAGAGGACAGGAGGGAGAAGAGAGGACAGGAGGGGAGAGGACAGAGGGGGAGAAGAGAGGACAGGAGGAGAAGAGAGAAGAGGAGGGGGAGAGAAGGGGAGAAGAGAGGACAGGAGGGGGGAGAAGAGAGGACAGGAGGAGAAGAGAGGACAGGAGGGGGAGAAGAGATGAGGGAGGGGAAGAGAGGACAGGGGGAGAGGGGAGAGAGAGAGGACAGGAGAAGAGAGGACAGGAGGGGAGAAGAGAGACAGGAGGGGGAGAAGAGAGGGGACAGGAGGGAGAGACGGGAGGAAGGGGAGGATGACAGAAGGGGGAAGAGAGGACAGGAGAGGGAAAGAGAGGACAGGAGGGGAGAAGAGAGAAGGGAGAGAGAAGGGGAAAGAGGGAAGAGGGGAGACGAGAGAAGGGGGAAAGAGAGACAGGGGGGAGAAGAGAGGAAGGGGGAGAAGAGAGAAGGGGGAGAGAGAAGGGGAGAGAGAGGACAGGAGGGGAGAAGAGAGGACAGAGGGGGAGAAGAGAGAAGGGGGAGAGAGAAGGGGGGAGAGAGGACAGGAGGGGGGGAGAAGAGAGGACAGGAGGGGGAAAGAGAGGACAGGAGGGGGAGAAGAGAGAAGGGGGAGGAGAGAAGGGGGAGAGAGAGGACAGGAGGGGGAAAGAGAGGACAGGAGGGGGAGAAGAGGACAGGAGGGGGAGAAGAGAGGACAGGAGGGGAGAAGAGGACAGGAGGGGAGAAGAGAGAAGGGGGAGAAGGAGGGAGGGGAGAGGAGAGGGGGAGAGAGAGGACAGGAGGGGGAGGAGAGAGAGGGGGGGAGAGAGACAGGGGGGGAGAAGAGAGGACAGGAGGGGAGAGAGAGGACAGGAGGGGAGAAGAGGAGGGGGGGAGGGGGAGAAGAGAGAAGGGGAGAAGAGAGAGGGGGAGAGAGACAGGACAGGAGGGGGAGAAGAGAGAAGGGGAGAAGAGAGGAAGGGGAGAGAGAGGACAGGAGGGAGAGAGGACAGGAGAGGGGGAGAAAAGAGGACAGGAGGGGAGAAAGGGACAGGAGGGAGAGAAGAGGGAGAAGAGAGAAGGGGGAGAAGAGAGAAGGGGAGAGAGGACAGGGGAGAGAGGACAGGAGGAGAAGAGAGAAGGGGGGAGAAGAGAAGGGGGGAGAGAGACAGGGGGAGAGAGAGGACAGGAGGGGAGAAGAGAGGACAGGAGGGGAAAGAGAGGACAGGAGGGGGAGAAGAGAGAAGGGGAGAAGAGAGAAGGGGGGGAGAGAGAACAGGAGGGGGAGAAGAGAGAAGGGGAGAAGAGAGAAGGGGGAGAGAGAAAAGGAGGGGGAAGAGAGGACAGGAGGGGGAGAAGAGAGGACAGGAGGGGGAAAAGAGGACAGGAGGGGAAAGAGAGAAGGGGGGAGAGAGAAGGAGGAGAGAGGACAGGAGGGGGAGAAGAGAGGACAGGGGGAGAGAGAGAGAGGACAGGAGGGGGAAAGAGAGGGGAGGACAGGAGGGGAGAAGAGAGGACAGGAGGGGGAGAAGAGGGGAGGACAGGAGGGGGAGAAAGAGAGGACAGGAGGGGAGAAGAGAGGACAGGAGGGGGAGAAGAGAGGACAGGAGGGGGAAAGAGAGGACAGGAGGGGGAGAAGAGAGGACAGGGAGGGGGAGAAGAGAGGGGGAGAAGAGAGGGGGAGAAGAGAGAGGACAGGAGGGGGGAGAAGAGAGGACAGGAGGGGAGAAGAGAGGACAGGAGGGGGAGAAGAGAGGACAGGAGGGGGAAGAGAGGACGGGAGGGGGAGAAGAGAGGACAGGAGGGGGAAAAGAGAGGACAGGAGGGGGAAAGAGAGGACAGGGGGGGAGAAGAGAGGACAGGAGGGGGAGAAGAGAGGACAGGAGGGGAGAGAGAAGGGGAGAGAGAGAAGGGGGAGAGAGAGGACAGGAGGGGAAAAAAGAGAGGACAGGAGGGGAGAAGAGAGAAGGGGGAGAAGAGAGAAGGGGGGAGAAGAAGAGGGACAGGATGGGGAAAGAGAAGACAGGAGGGGGGAGAAGAGAGAAGGGGGAGAAGAGAGAAGGGGGAGAGAGAAGGGGGAGAGAGAGGACAGGAGGGGGAGAAGAGAGAAGGGGAGAAGAGAGAAGGGGGAGAGAGAGAAGGGGGAGAGAGGACAGGAGGGGGAGAAGAGAGGACAGGAGGGGGAAAGAGAGGACAGGAGGGGAGAAGAGAGAAGGGGGAGAAGAGAGAAGGGGAGAAGAGAGGGAGGGGAGAAGAGAGAGGACAGGAGGGGGAGAAGAGAGAAGGGGGAGAGAGAGAAGGGAGAAGAGAGGACAGGAGGGGGAGAAGAGAGGACAGGAGGGGAGAAGAGAGGACAGGAGGGGAGAAAGAGAGGACAGGAGGGGGAGAAAGAGAGGACAGGAGGGGGAAAGAGAGAAGGGGGGAGAGAGAAGGGGAGAGAGAGGACAGGAGGGGGAAAGAGAGGACAGGAGGGGGAGAAGAGAGAGAGGGGAGAAAGAGAAGGGAGAGAGAGAAGGGGGAGAGAGAGGACAGGAGGGGGAAAGAGAGGACAGGAGGGGTGAAGAGAGAAGGGGGAGAAGAGAGAAGGGGGAGAGAGGGGGGGAGAGAGAGGACAGGAGGGGGAAAGAGAGGACAGGAGGGGGAGAAGAGAGAAGGGGGGAGAGAGAAGGGGGGGAGAGAGGACAGGAGGGGAGAAAGTAACAGCAGAAGTGTTAATACATTTGTTTACAGCCAACAGGATTATTAGAAACAGATTAACCCTCTAAGACTGAGCTTTCACTTCATCGGTCAGATCTCTCCCTCGCTTTCACCTCCTCTCCTTCTCCCCTCTTGTTCACTCTTCCTCTGTCCTTCATTCCTTTATTTCTCCTGATCTGACAAAGCAGGACAGGCCAGACATCCACCATGTAGCTTTCACAACTCAGCATTACAGATCACTGACTGTGACTGCAGATGGAGGAGAGGAGGAGGATGAGGAGAGTTGAACTGCAGCCGGCCCTCACCCTGCAGGCCTGGTGTCTTCACTACTGTTGAGGGGGAGGATGAGGAGAGTTGAACTGCAGCCGGCCCTCACCCTGCAGGCCTGGTGTCTTCACTACTGTTGAGGGGGAGGATGAGGAGAGTTGAACTGCAGCCGGCCCTCACCCTGCAGGCCTGGTGTCTTCACTACTGCTGAGGGGGAGGATGAGGAGAGTTGAACTGCAGCCGGCCCTCACCCTGCAGGCCTGGTGTCTTCACTACTGTTGAGGGGGAGGATGAGGAGAGTTGAACTGCAGCCGGCCCTCACCCTGCAGGCCTGGTGTCTTCACTACTGTTGAGGGGGAGGATGAGGAGAGTTGAACTGCAGCCGGCCCTCACCCTGCAGGCCTGGTGTCTTCACTTCTGTTGAGGATGAGGAGAGTTGAACTGCAGCCGGCCCTCACCCTGCAGGCCTGGTGTCTTCACTACTGTTGAGGGGGAGGATGAGGAGAGTTGAACTGCAGCCGGCCCTCACCCTGCAGGCCTGGTGTCTTCACTTCTGTTGAGGGGGAGGATGAGGAGAGTTGAACGGCAGCCGGCCCTCACCCTGCAGGCCTGGTGTCTTCACTACTGCTGAGGGGGAGGATGAAAGACTGAAGGGCTGTAGAGCAGCAGTAAATACAACCTCCACCCCCTGGCCAGGCCTCTCTGCTCAAATGGAGAGCATCAATGGCCCTATGAGCCAACCCAATTATAATTAAAACATAAGGCCCGAGGAGTTGTGGTATATGGCCAATATACCACGGCTCAGGACGGCTCTACGACGCAACGTAGAGTGCCAGAACACAGCCCGTAGCAAGGGTACAGTGGAGCAAAAAGTATTTAGTCAGCCATCAATTGTGCAAGTTCTCCCACTTAAAAAGATGTGAGAGGCCTGTAATTGTCATCATAGGTACACTTCAACTATGACAGACAAAATGAGAAAAAAAATCCAGAAAATCACATTGTAGGATTTTTTATTTATTTATTTGCAAAATATGGTGGAAAATAAGTATTTGGTCAATAACAAAAGTTTATCTCAACCCTTTGTTATATACCCTTTGTAGCAATGACAGACGTCAAACGTTTTCTGTAAGTCTTCACAAGGTTTTCACACACTGTTGCTGGTATTTTGTCCCATTCCTCCATGCAGATCTCCTCTAGAGCAGTGATGTTTTGGGGCTGTTGCCGGGCAACACGGACTTTCAACTCCCTCCAAAGATTTTCTATGGGGTTGAGATCTGGAGACTGGCTAGGCCACTCCAGGACCTTGAAATGCTTCTTACGAAGCCACTCCTTCGTTGCCTGGGCGGTGTGTTTGGGATCATTGTCATGCTGAAATACCCAGCCACGTTTCATCTTCAATGCCCTTGCTGATGGAAGGAGGTTTTCACTCAAAATCTCACGATACATGGCCCCATTCATTCTTTCCTTTACACGGATCAGTCGTCCTGGTCCCTTTGCAGAAAAACAGCCCCAAAGCATGATGTTTCCACCCCCATGCTTCACAGTAGGTATGGTGTTCTTTGGATGCAACTCAGCATTCTTTGTCCTCCAAACACCACGAGTTGAGTTTTTACCAAAAAGTTATATTTTGGTTTCATCTGACCATATGACATTCTCCCAATCTTCTTCTGGATCATCCAAATGCTCTCTAGCAAACTTCAGACGGGCCTGGACATGTACTGGCTTAAGCAGGGGGACACGTCTGGCACTGCAGGATTTGAGTCCCTGGCGGTGTAGTGTGTTACTGATGGTAGGCTTTGTTACTTTGGTCCCAGCTCTCTGCAGGTCATTCACTAGGTCCCCCCGTGTGGTTCTGGGATTTTTGCTCACCGTTCTTGTGATCATTTTGACCCCACGGGGTGAGATCTTGTGTGGAGCTCTAGATCGAGGGAGATTATCAGTGGTCTTGCATGTCTTCCATTTCCTAATAATTGCTCCCACAGTTGATTTCTTCAAACCAAGCTGCTTACCTATTGCAGATTCAGTCTTCCCAGCCTGGTGCAGGTCTACAATTTTGTTTCTGGTTTCCTTTGACAGCTCTTTGGTCTTGGCCATAGTGGAGTTTGGAGTGTAACTGTTTGATGTTGTGGACAGGTGTCTTTTATACTGATAACAAGTTCAAACAGGTGCCATTAATACAGGTAACGAGTGGAGGAAAGAGGAGCCTCTTAAAGAAGAAGTTACAGGTCTGTGAGAGCCAGAAATCTTGCTTGTTTGTAGATGACCATAATTTGCAAATAAATTCATTAAAATCCTACAATATTGGCCATATACCACAAACCCCCGAGGTGCCTTACTGTTATTATAAACTGGTTACCAACGTAATTAGAGCAGTAAAAATACATGGTTTTGTCATACCCATGGTATATGGTCTGATATACCACAGTTGTCAGCCAATCAGAATTCAGGGCTCGAACCACCCAGTTCATAATGTTCTTCAATGTCTTCATTCTTCAACAGAAACAGTTTCTGCTCCATTAAACTGTAATTTATTCATCCAAAATGGAGCCCTGCCCACTGTGTGTGTGTGTGTGTGTGTAATTAGTCTAGTCAACACTGTGAGCAGTAGAACTAATCTCGCGGTAACTGCGGCCCCCTCATCACATGACCCGGTTCATCACATGACAGAGCCTCATGTGAGAAACTGCTGCTTTTCTGTTTAACCACAGAGTTTCTAAAACATCTTTGGTTTAACGCTCCCCAGTACACACCTCAGTAGAGACACAGGAGGAAGAGGAGGAGAGGAGGGGGGGAGGAGAGGGGCAAATGTAGGAATCTTGGGGGAAACCGATGTTGATGAAAATCCCTGATTTCCTGGGAAACACTACCTTGAGCGCTCGTTCGCCCTCTTTCCCTCCCCATCTCATTACCCCATCCCTCGCTCTCTCCATCCCACTTCCCTCTCTCCACCCCCTTCCTCTCTCCTTCCTCTCTCCCCCCTTCCTCTCTCCACCCCCTTCCGCTCTCCCACCCCCTTCCGCTCTCCACCCCCTTCCGCTCTCCACCCCCTTCCTCTCTCCATCCCCCTTCCTCTCTCCATCCCCTTCCTCTCTCCACCCCCTTCCTCTCTCCACCCCCTTCCTCTCTCCACCCCCTTCCTCTCTCCACCCCTTCCTCTCTCCATCCCCCTTCCTCTCTCCACCCCTTCCTCTCTCCACCCCCTTCCTCTCTCCACCCCCTTCCTCTCTCCATCCCCCTTCCTCTCTCCATCCCCCCTTCCTCTCTCCACCCCCTTCCTCTCTCCACCCCCTTCCTCTCTCCATCCCCCTTCCTCTCTCCATCCCCCTTTCTCTCTCCACCCCCTTCTCTCTCCATCCCCCTTCCTCTCTCCATCCCCCTTCATCTCTCCATCCCCCTTCATCTCTCCATCCCCTTCATCTCTGCTCTCAATACCGACAGTGTCAACCCATAGAGTGTCTGTCTTACAGTAACTTCTCTGTCTAATCCCATTAGTTACCATGCAGACATTTAGCAAACAGGAGGACAGTATGACAGTACAGCGGCCCCGACTACGACAGTACAGCGGCCCCGACTACGACAGCACAGCGGCCATGACTACGACAGCACAGCGGCCCCGACTACGACAGCACAGCGGCCCCGACTACGACAGCACAGCGGCCCCGACTACGACAGCACAGGGGCCCCGACTACGACAGCACAGTAGGCCATGACTACGACAGCACAGCGGCCCCGACTACGACAGCACAGCGGCCCCGACTACGACAGCACAGGGGCCCCGACTACGACAGCACAGGGGCCCCGACTACGACAGCACAGGAGCCCCGACTACGACAGCACAGCAGCCCCGACTACGACAGAACAGCAGCCCCGACTACGACAGAACAGCAGCCCCGACTACGACAGCACAGCAGCCCCGACTACGACAGCACAGCAGCCCCGACTACGACAGCACAGCAGCCCCGACTACGACAGCACAGCAGGCCCGACTACGACAGCACAGTAGCCCTGACTACGACAGCACAGTAGGCCTGACTACGACAGCACAGTAGCCCTGACTACGACAGTACAGTAGCCCTGACTACGACAGTACAGTAGCCCTGACTACGACAGTACAGTAGGCCTGACTACGGCAGTACAGTAGCCCTGACTACGACAGTACAGTAGGCCTGACTACGACAGTACAGTAGGCCTGACTACGACAGTACAGTAGCCCTGACTACGACAGTACAGTAGGCCTGACTACGACAGTACAGTAGGCCTGACTACGACAGTACAGTAGGCCTGACTACGACAGTACAGTAGCCCTGACTACGACAGTACAGTAGGCCTGACTACGACAGTACAGTAGCCCTGCCTGACTACGACAGTACAGTAGCCCTGACTACGACAGTACAGTAGCCCTGACTACGACAGTACAGTAGTCCTGACTACGACAGTACAGTAGCCCTGACTACGACAGTACAGTAGCCCTGACTACGACAGTACAGTTGGCCTGACTACGACAGTACAGTTGGCCTGACTACGACAGTACAGTAGCCCTGACTACGACAGTACAGTAGCCCTGACCACGACAGTACAGTAGCCCTGACTACGACAGTACAGTAGCCCTGACTACGACAGTACAGTAGCCCTGACTACGACAGTACAGTAGGCCTGACTACGACAGTACAGTAGGCCTGACTACGACAGTACAGTAGCCCTGACTACGACAGTACAGTAGGCCTGACTATGACAGTACAGTAGGCCTGACTACGACAGTACAGTAGCCCTGACTATGACAGTACAGTAGCCCTGACTATGACAGTACAGTAGGCCTGACTACGACAGTACAGTAGCCCTGACTACGACAGTACAGTAGCCCTGACTATGACAGCACAGTAGAGAGTTCCCAGTGTATAATAGTGTATAACGGGGTATGACAGAAGGAAGGTATGTAGGTATGATAATCTAGATAGTGCTCCTAACTGTCTGAAACAGTCTTGTTGGGCAGCCCTCTGTTGTTCCTGTGTTGGCTGAAGTACCAAGGCCTACTGGAACACTCATGGTGGTAGCATCCCAAATAGCACCCTATTCCTTATAAAGTACACTACTTTTGATCAGAGCCCTTTGGGTGCCATACAGGGTTCCATTCAGGATGCAGTTCAACAGACAAACAACCCTTCCTGGTACAGGAGAGACAGGGGAGTTAGGACACCAGATCAGTGCAGACCAGGGTGTGTCTGACCTGCATGTTGTCTCCAACTCACAGAGCTACTGGACAGGCCACGCTCTCACACACAGGCCTGAAACGTCCTACTACAACACAATAGAGAAATAACCAAACCAAGCCAAATGAAAGGAAGTGAACTTACTTTGACAAACATATAATCCAACTCCTGATTCTCGTTCATCTTCACGCCTCAGCAGATCCCAGAGCCTTATCTTAAACTTTGCCCCCCTCCTCTTCACCTCCCGGCCCCACACACACACACACACACACACACACACCTTGCAACACACTCCCTGCCACACACCTGGCCAGCAGAGGGAGGTGAATCGATTAGAGTGATGGTTATAGCGTTGCGGACAGATGAAATATTCCCATTGTGTATGACAGCGATCAGGACTCTGTCTCTCTCCCTCTGCCTTCTACTTTGCTCTGGTCCAACCCTGTCTTTGAACAACCCAGATTTCAGTCAAACAACCCAGCTCCCGCCCTCCCAGCCCAGACTACCACCCCTCAGTCACATGAGAATGGAGGCAGACAAAAACTCGCTCAAACACACATACGAGCTGGGACGAAGAACCAAAAATTATCCACACCGACCAAACCAACCACTTATGTGGACATTTGGCTTATATTGTTCATTATGATAAATAACCTATAGGCCCCTACTAGAGAAGTGTGAAGTTTGAAATTAAATAAGTTTGCTAATAGTAGTTAAGGGAAATATTTTTTTAAATAACTGTGGTGCTCATAATGTTATAAACTTGTCATTCTGGTGATAATTCAGTCAATTTATTGTGATATGAATTTTGGTCCATATGGCCCAGCTCTACACACACACACTCCTTCACTCACACACTGTCTGTCTGTCCGTCCGTCCGTCCGTCCGTCCGTCCGTCTGTATTTGAGAGTGGAGCAGCAGGATGTCATCTAGATCACACTGTGGACACGACTTCTCCGCTCAATTACCATAACAGAGTTACCGTGGTAATCTGATGCACATGTCCCGTATCAGCGTCAGAGGAAAACACAGACATAAAATTATGAAATGGTCCAGCAGTTTGTCTTACTAGCTGACCTAATCAGTAGCATGAGGAAAGTGTGTTTAGCTTTGAGCTGAGAGATGCTGTATTCTTCTCTGAGTTACTAAATGACTGTGCTCTCCCTAATGCCCTTTAGGCTAGACCTGACTGACTACTGGAGCCTACTACAGCCTGATGACTAGATACACTCTGTTCACCAACCCGTGACAGCAGAGATGTCATTTTAATGCTGTCAAAATGACAAGACATTTTTCTATAGTGAAAAGGAATGAGCTGCCATTCATTCCAACAGAATAAAGTGACGCTGTAAGCTAGACCTAAACTTAACCCTTTGAGTTGTGGGTTTGGTGCTGGCAACAGCAGAATTATAGTTATTGATACTGGCAACAGCAGAATTATAGTTATTGATACTGGCAACAGCAGAATTATAGTTATTGATACTGGCAACAGCAGAATTATAGTTACTGGTACTGGCAACAGCAGAATTATAGTTACTGGTACTGGCAACAGCAGAATTATAGTTACTGGTACTGGCAACAGCAGAATTATAGTTATTGGTACTGGCAACAGCAGAATTATAGTTATTGGTACTGGCAACAGCAGAATTATAGTTATTGATACTGGCAACAGCAGAATTATAGTTATTGATACTGGCAACAGCAGAATTATAGTTATTGATACTGGCAACAGCAGAATTATAGTTACTGGTACTGGCAACAGCAGAATTATAGTTACTGGTACTGGCAACAGCAGAATTATAGTTACTGGTACTGGCAACAGCAGAATTATAGTTATTGGTGCTGACAACAGCAGAATTATAGTTATTGACACTGGCAATAGCAGAATTATAGTTATTGGTAAAGCAGAATTATAGTTATTGGTACTGGCAACAGCATAATTATTATTATTGGTACTGGCAACAGCAGAATTATTATTATTGGTACAGGCAACAGCAGAATTATATTTATTGGTACTGGCAACAGCAGAATTATAGTTATTGGTACTGACAACAGCAGAATTATTATTATTGGTACAGGCAACAGCAGAATTATAGTTATTGGTACTGGCAAGAGCAGAATTATAGTTATTGATACTGGCAACAGCAGAATTATAGTTATTGGTACTGGCAACAGCAGAATTATAGTTATTGGTACTGGCAACAGCAGAATTATAGTTATTGGTACTGGCAACAGCAGAATTATAGTTATTGGTACTGGCAACAGCAGAATTATAGTTATTGGTACTGGCAACAGCAGAATTATTATTATTGGTACAGGCAACAGCAGAATTATAGTTATTGGTACTGGCAACAGCAGAATTATAGTTATTGGTACTGACAACAGCATAATTATTATTATTGGTACAGGCAACAGCAGAATTATAGTTATTGGTACTGGCAACAGCAGAATTATAGTTATTGGTACTGGCAACAGCAGAATTATAGTTATTGGTACTGGCAACAGCAGAATTATAGTTATTGGTACTGGCAACAGCAAAATTATAGTTATTGGTACTGGCAACAGCGGAATTATAGTTATTGATACTGGCAACAGCGGAATTATAGTTATTGGTACTGGCAACAGCGGAATTATAGTTATTGGTACTGGCAACAGCGGAATTATAGTTATTGATACTGGCAACAGCAGAATTATAGTTATTGGTACTGGCAACAGCAGAATTATAGTTATTGATACTGGCAACAGCAGAATTATAGTTATTGGTACTGGCAACAGCAGAATTATAGTTATTGATACTGGCAACAGCAGAATTATAGTTATTGATACTGGCAACAGCAGAATTATGGTTATTGGTACTGGCAAAAGCAGAATTATAGTTATTGGTACTGACAACAGCAGAATTATAGTTATTGGTGCTGACAACAGCAGAATTATAGTTATTGACACTGGCAATAGCAGAATTATAGTTATTGGTGCTGACAACAGCAGAATTATAGTTATTGACACTGGCAATAGCAGAATTATAGTTATTGGTAAAGCAGAATTATAGTTATTGGTACTGGCAACAGCAGAATTATAGTTATTGGTACTGGCAACAGCAGAATTATAGTTATTGGTACTGGCAACAGCATAATTATAGTTATTGGTACTGGCAACAGCAGAATTATAGTTATTGGTACTGGCAACAGCAGAATTATTATTATTGGTACAGGCAACAGCAGAATTATATTTATTGGTACTGGCAACAGCAGAATTATTATTATTGGTACAGGAAACAGCAGAATTATAGTTATTGGTACTGGCAACATCAGAATTATACTGGCAACATCAGAATTATAGTTATTGATACTGGCAACAGCAGAATTATAGTTATTGATACTGGCAACAACAGAATTATAGTTATTGGTACTGGCAACAGCAGAATTATAGTTATTGGTACTGGCAACAGCAGAATTATAGTTATTGGTACTGGCAACAGCAGAATTATAGTTATTGGTACTGGCAACAGCGGAATTATAGTTATTGATACTGGCAACAGCGGAATTATAGTTATTGGTACTGGCAACAGCAGAATTATAGTTATTGGTGCTGACAACAGCAGAATTATAGTTATTGACACTGGCAATAGCAGAATTATAGTTATTGGTGCTGACAACAGCAGAATTAGAGTTATTGACACTGGCAATAGCAGAATTATAGTTATTGGTACAGCAGAATTATCGTTATTGGTACTGGCAACAGCAGAATTATAGTTATTGGTACTGGCAACAGCAGAATTATAGTTATTGGTACTGGCAACAGCGGGATTATAGTTATTGGTACTGGCAACAGCAGAATCATAGTTATTGGTACTGGCAACAGCAGAATTATAGTTATTGGTACTGGCAACAGCAGAATTATAGTTATTGGTACTGGCAACAGCAGAATTATAGTTATTGGTGCTGGCAACAGCAGAATTATAGTTATTGGTACTGGCAACAGCAGAATTATAGTTATTGGTACTGGCAACAGCGGGATTATAGTTATTGATACTGGCAACAGCGGGATTATAGTTATTGATACTGGCAACAGCGGAATTATAGTTATTGGTACTGGCAACAGCGGAATTATAGTTATTGGTACTGGCAACAGCAAAATTATAGTTATTGGTACTGGCAACAGCGGGATTATAGTTATTGATACTGGCAACAGCGGAATTATAGTTATTGGTACTGGCAACAGCGGAATTATAGTTATTGGTACTGGCAACAGCAGAATTATAGTTATTGGTGCTGGCAACAGCAGAATTATAGTTATTGATACTGGCAACAGCAGAATTATAGTTATTGGTACTGGCAACAGCAAAATTATAGTTATTGGTACTGGCAACAGCGGGATTATAGTTATTGATACTGGCAACAGCGGAATTATAGTTATTGGTACTGGCAACAGCGGAATTATAGTTATTGGTACTGGCAACAGCAAAATTATAGTTATTGGTACTGGCAACAGCAGAATTATAGTTATTGGTACTGGCAACAGCAGAATTATAGTTATTGGTACTGGCAACAGCAAAATTATAGTTATTGGTACTGGCAACAGCGGAATTATAGTTATTGATTGATTGGTACTGGCAACAGCGGAATTATAGTTATTGGTACTGGCAACAGCGGAATTATAGTTATTGGTACTGGCAACAGCGGAATTATAGTTATTGATACTGGCAACAGCAGAATTATAGTTATTGGTACTGGCAACAGCATAATTATTATTATTGGTACAGGCAACAGCAGAATTATAGTTATTGGTACTGGCAACAGCAGAATTATAGTTATTGGTACTGGCAACAGCAGAATTATAGTTATTGGTACTGGCAACAGCAGAATTATAGTTATTGGTACTGGCAACAGCAAAATTATAGTTATTGGTACTGGCAACAGCGGAATTATAGTTATTGATACTGGCAACAGCGGAATTATAGTTATTGGTACTGGCAACAGCGGAATTATAGTTATTGGTACTGGCAACAGCGGAATTATAGTTATTGATACTGGCAACAGCAGAATTATAGTTATTGGTACTGGCAACAGCAGAATTATAGTTATTGATACTGGCAACAGCAGAATTATAGTTATTGGTACTGGCAACAGCAGAATTATAGTTATTGATACTGGCAACAGCAGAATTATAGTTATTGATACTGGCAACAGCAGAATTATGGTTATTGGTACTGGCAAAAGCAGAATTATAGTTATTGGTGCTGACAACAGCAGAATTATAGTTATTGACACTGGCAATAGCAGAATTATAGTTATTGGTAAAGCAGAATTATAGTTACTGGTACAGAATTATAGGCAACAGCAGAATTATAGTTATTGGTACTGGCAACAGCAGAATTATAGTTATTGGTACTGGCAACAGCATAATTATAGTTATTGGTACTGGCAACAGGCAGAATTATAGTTATTGGTACTGGCAACAGCAGAATTATTATTATTGGTACAGGCAACAGCAGAATTATTATTTATTGGTACTGGCAACAGCAGAATTATATTTATTGGTACTGACAACAGCAGAATTATATTATTGGTACTGAAACAGCAGAATTATAGTTATTGGTACTGGAAACAGCAGAATTATAGTTATTGATACTGGCAACAGCAGAATTATAGTTATTGATACTGGCAACAGCAGAATTATAGTTATTGGTACTGGCAACAGCAGAATTATAGTTATTGGTACTGGCAACAGCAGAATTATAGTTATTGGTACTGGCAACAGCAGAATTATAGTTATTGGTACTGGCAACAGCAGAATTATAGTTATTGGTACTGGCAACAGCGGAATTATAGTTATTGATACTGGCAACAGCGGAATTATAGTTATTGGTACTGGCAACAGCAGAATTATAGTTATTGGTGCTGACAACAGCAGAATTATAGTTATTGACACTGGCAATAGCAGAATTATAGTTATTGGTGCTGACAACAGCAGAATTAGAGTTATTGACACTGGCAATAGCAGAATTATAGTTATTGGTACAGCAGAATTATCGTTATTGGTACTGGCAACAGCAGAATTATAGTTATTGGTACTGGCAACAGCAGAATTATAGTTATTGGTACTGGCAACAGCGGGATTATAGTTATTGGTACTGGCAACAGCAGAATCATAGTTATTGGTACTGGCAACAGCAGAATTATAGTTATTGGTACTGGCAACAGCAGAATTATAGTTATTGGTACTGGCAACAGCAGAATTATAGTTATTGGTGCTGGCAACAGCAGAATTATAGTTATTGGTACTGGCAACAGCAGAATTATAGTTATTGGTACTGGCAACAGCGGGATTATAGTTATTGATACTGGCAACAGCGGGATTATAGTTATTGATACTGGCAACAGCGGAATTATAGTTATTGGTACTGGCAACAGCGGAATTATAGTTATTGGTACTGGCAACAGCAAAATTATAGTTATTGGTACTGGCAACAGCGGGATTATAGTTATTGATACTGGCAACAGCGGAATTATAGTTATTGGTACTGGCAACAGCGGAATTATAGTTATTGGTACTGGCAACAGCAGAATTATAGTTATTGGTACTGACAACAGCAGAATTATAGTTATTGGTGCTGACAACAGCAGAATTATAGTTATTGACACTGGCAATAGCAGAATTATAGTTATTGGTAAAGCAGAATTATAGTCATTGGTACTGGCAACAGCAGAATTATAGTTATTGGTACTGGCAACAGCAGAATTATAGTTATTGGTACTGGCAACAGCATAATTATAGTTATTGGTACTGGCAACAGCAGAATTATAGTTATTGGTACTGGCAACAGCAGAATTATTATTATTGGTACAGGCAACAGCAGAATTATATTTATTGGTACTGGCAACAGCAGAATTATTATTATTGGTACAGGAAACAGCAGAATTATAGTTATTGGTACTGGCAACATCAGAATTATAGTTATTGATACTGGCAACAGCAGAATTATAGTTATTGATACTGGCAACAGCAGAATTATAGTTATTGGTACTGGCAACAGCAGAATTATAGTTATTGGTACTGGCAACAGCAGAATTATAGTTATTGGTACTGGCAACAGCAGAATTATAGTTATTGGTACTGGCAACAGCAGAATTATAGTTATTGGTACTGGCAACAGCAGAATTATAGTTATTGGTGCTGACAACAGCAGAATTATAGTTATTGACACTGGCAATAGCAGAATTATAGTTATTGGTGCTGACAACAGCAGAATTAGAGTTATTGACACTGGCAATAGCAGAATTATAGTTATTGGTACAGCAGAATTATCGTTATTGGTACTGGCAACAGCAGAATTATAGTTATTGGTACTGGCAACAGCAGAATTATAGTTATTGGTACTGGCAACAGCGGGATTATAGTTATTGGTACTGGCAACAGCAGAATCATAGTTATTGGTACTGGCAACAGCAGAATTATAGTTATTGGTACTGGCAACAGCAGAATTATAGTTATTGGTACTGGCAACAGCAGAATTATAGTTATTGGTGCTGGCAACAGCAGAATTATAGTTATTGGTACTGGCAACAGCAGAATTATAGTTATTGGTACTGGCAACAGCGGGATTATAGTTATTGATACTGGCAACAGCGGGATTATAGTTATTGATACTGGCAACAGCGGAATTATAGTTATTGGTACTGGCAACAGCGGAATTATAGTTATTGGTACTGGCAACAGCAAAATTATAGTTATTGGTACTGGCAACAGCGGGATTATAGTTATTGATACTGGCAACAGCGGAATTATAGTTATTGGTACTGGCAACAGCGGAATTATAGTTATTGGTACTGGCAACAGCAGAATTATAGTTATTGGTGCTGGCAACAGCAGAATTATAGTTATTGGTACTGGCAACAGCAGAATTATAGTTATTGGTACTGGCAACAGCAAAATTATAGTTATTGGTATTGGCAACAGCGGGATTATAGTTATTGATACTGGCAACAGCGGAATTATAGTTATTGGTACTGGCAACAGCGGAATTATAGTTATTGGTACTGGCAACAGCAAAATTATAGTTATTGGTACTGGCAACAGCAGAATTATAGTTATTGGTACTGGCAACAGCAGAATTATAGTTATTGGTACTGGCAACAGCAAAATTATAGTTATTGGTACTGGCAACAGCGGAATTATAGTTATTGATACTGGCAACAGCGGAATTATAGTTATTGGTACTGGCAACAGCGGAATTATAGTTATTGGTACTGGCAACAGCGGAATTATAGTTATTGATACTGGCAACAGCAGAATTATAGTTATTGGTACTGGCAACAGCATAATTATTATTATTGGTACAGGCAACAGCAGAATTATAGTTATTGGTACTGGCAACAGCAGAATTATAGTTATTGGTACTGGCAACAGCAGAATTATAGTTATTGGTACTGGCAACAGCAGAATTATAGTTATTGGTACTGGCAACAGCAAAATTATAGTTATTGGTACTGGCAACAGCGGAATTATAGTTATTGATACTGGCAACAGCGGAATTATAGTTATTGGTACTGGCAACAGCGGAATTATAGTTATTGGTACTGGCAACAGCGGAATTATAGTTATTGATACTGGCAACAGCAGAATTATAGTTATTGGTACTGGCAACAGCAGAATTATAGTTATTGATACTGGCAACAGCAGAATTATAGTTATTGGTACTGGCAACAGCAGAATTATAGTTATTGATACTGGCAACAGCAGAATTATAGTTATTGATACTGGCAACAGCAGAATTATGGTTATTGGTACTGGCAAAAGCAGAATTATAGTTATTGGTACTGACAACAGCAGAATTATAGTTATTGGTGCTGACAACAGCAGAATTATAGTTATTGACACTGGCAATAGCAGAATTATAGTTATTGGTGCTGACAACAGCAGAATTATAGTTATTGACACTGGCAATAGCAGAATTATAGTTATTGGTAAAGCAGAATTATAGTTATTGGTACTGGCAACAGCAGAATTATAGTTATTGGTACTGGCAACAGCAGAATTATAGTTATTGGTACTGGCAACAGCATAATTATAGTTATTGGTACTGGCAACAGGCAGAATTATAGTTATTGGTACTGGCAACAGCAGAATTATTATTATTGGTACAGGCAACAGCAGAATTATATTTATTGGTACTGGCAACAGCAGAATTATAGTTATTGGTACTGACAACAGCATAATTATTATTATTGGTACAGGAAACAGCAGAATTATAGTTATTGGTACTGGCAACATCAGAATTATAGTTATTGATACTGGCAACAGCAGAATTATAGTTATTGATACTGGCAACAGCAGAATTATAGTTATTGGTACTGGCAACAGCAGAATTATAGTTATTGGTACTGGCAACAGCAGAATTATAGTTATTGGTACTGGCAACAGCAGAATTATAGTTATTGGTACTGGCAACAGCGGAATTATAGTTATTGGTACTGGCAACAGCGGAATTATAGTTATTGGTACTGGCAACAGCAGAATTATAGTTATTGGTGCTGACAACAGCAGAATTATAGTTATTGACACTGGCAATAGCAGAATTATAGTTATTGGTGCTGACAAAAGCAGAATTATAGTTATTGGTACTGGCAACAGCAGAATTATAGTTATTGGTACTGGCAACAGCAGAATTATAGTTATTGGTACTGGCAACAGCAGAATTATAGTTATTGGTACTGGCAACAGATTATAGTTATTGGTACTGGCAACAGCAGAATCATAGTTATTGGTACTTGCAGAATTATAGTTATTGGTACTGGCAACAGCAGAATTATAGTTATTGGTACTGGCAACAGCAGAATTATAGTTATTGGTGCTGGCAACAGCAGAATTATAGTTATTGGTACTGGCAACAGCAGAATTATAGTTATTGGTACTGGCAACAGCAGAATTATAGTTATTGATACTGGCAACAGCAGGATTATAGTTATTGATACTGGCAACAGCAGAATTATAGTTATTGGTACTGGCAACAGCAGAATTATAGTTATTGGTACTGGCAACAGCAAAATTATAGTTATTGGTACTGGCAACAGCGGGATTATAGTTATTGATACTGGCAACAGCAGAATTATAGTTATTGGTACTGGCAACAGCAGAATTATAGTTATTGGTACTGGCAACAGCAGAATTATAGTTATTGGTGCTGGCAACAGCAGAATTATAGTTATTGGTACTGGCAACAGCAGAATTATAGTTATTGGTACTGGCAACAGCAGAATTATAGTTATTGGTACTGGCAACAGCAGGATTATAGTTATTGATACTGGCAACAGCAGAATTATAGTTATTGGTACTGGCAACAGCAGAATTATAGTTATTGGTACTGGCAACAGCAAAATTATAGTTATTGGTACTGGCAACAGCGGGATTATAGTTATTGATACTGGCAACAGCGGAATTATAGTTATTGGTACTGGCAACAGCAGAATTATAGTTATTGGTACTGGCAACAGCATAATTATTATTATTGGTACTGGCAACAGCAGAATTATAGTTATTGGTACTGGCAACAGCAGAATTATAGTTATTGGTACTGGCAACAGCAGAATTATAGTTATTGGTACTGGCAACAGCAGAATTATAGTTATTGGTACTGGCAACAGCAGAATTATAGTTATTGGTGTTGGCAACAGCAGAATTATAGTTATTGGTACTGGCAACAGCAGAATTATAGTTATTGGTACTGGCAACAGCAGAATTATAGTTATTGGTACTGGCAACAGCAAAATTATAGTTATTGGTACTGGCAACAGCAGAATTATAGTTATTGATACTGGCAACAGCAGAATTATAGTTATTGGTACTGGCAACAGCAGAATTATAGTTATTGGTACTGGCAACAGCAGAATTATAGTTATTGGTGCTGCAACAGCAGAATTAAGTTATTGGTACTGGCAACAGCAGAATTATAGTTATTGGTACTGGCAACAGCAGAATTATAGTTATTGGTACTGGCAACAGCAGAATTATAGTTATTGGTACTGGCAACAGCAGAATTATAGTTATTGGTACTGGCAACAGCAGAATTATAGTTATTGGTACTGGCAACAGCAGAATTATAGTTATTGGTACTGGCAACAGCAGAATTATAGTTATTGGTACTGGCAACAGCAGAATTATAGTTATTGGTACTGGCAACAGCAGAATTATAGTTATTGGTACTGGCAACAGCAGAATTATAGTTATTGGTACTGGCAACAGCAGAATTATAGTTATAGGTGCTGACAACAGCAGAATTATAGTTATTGACACTGGCAATAGCAGAATTATAGTTATTGGTGCTGACAACAGCAGAATTAGAGTTATTGACACTGGCAAACAGAATTATAGTTATTGGTACAGCAGAATTATCGTTATTGGTACTGGCAACAGCAGAATTATAGTTATTGGTACTGGCAACAGCAGAATTATAGTTATTGGTACTGGCAACAGCGGGATTATAGTTATTGGTACTGGCAACAGCAGAATTATAGTTATTGGTACTGGCAACAGCAGAATTATAGTTATTGGTACTGGCAACAGCAGAATTATAGTTATTGGTACTGGCAACAGCAGAATTATAGTTATTGGTGCTGGCAACAGCAGAATTATAGTTATTGGTACTGGCAACAGCAGAATTATAGTTATTGGTACTGGCAACAGCGGGATTATAGTTATTGATACTGGCAACAGCGGGATTATAGTTATTGATACTGGCAACAGCGGAATTATAGTTATTGGTACTGGCAACAGCGGAATTATAGTTATTGGTACTGGCAACAGCAAAATTATAGTTATTGGTACTGGCAACAGCGGGATTATAGTTATTGATACTGGCAACAGCGGAATTATAGTTATTGGTACTGGCAACAGCGGAATTATAGTTATTGGTACTGGCAACAGCAGAATTATAGTTATTGGTACTGACAACAGCAGAATTATAGTTATTGGTACTGGCAACAGCAGAATTATAGTTATTGGTACTGGCAACAGCAAAATTATAGTTATTGGTACTGGCAACAGCGGGATTATAGTTATTGATACTGGCAACAGCGGAATTATAGTTATTGGTACTGGCAACAGCGGAATTATAGTTATTGGTACTGGCAACAGCAAAATTATAGTTATTGGTACTGGCAACAGCAGAATTATAGTTATTGGTACTGGCAACAGCAGAATTATAGTTATTGGTACTGGCAACAGCAAAATTATAGTTATTGGTACTGGCAACAGCGGAATTATAGTTATTGATACTGGCAACAGCGGAATTATAGTTATTGGTACTGGCAACAGCGGAATTATAGTTATTGGTACTGGCAACAGCGGAATTATAGTTATTGATACTGGCAACAGCAGAATTATAGTTATACTGGCAACAGCATAATTATTATTATTGGTACAGGCAACAGCAGAATTATAGTTATTGGTACTGGCAACAGCAGAATTATAGTTATTGGTACTGGCAACAGCAGAATTATAGTTATTGGTACTGGCAACAGCAGAATTATAGTTATTGGTACTGGCAACAGCAAAATTATAGTTATTGGTACTGGCAACAGCGGAATTATAGTTATTGATACTGGCAACAGCGGAATTATAGTTATTGGTACTGGCAACAGCAGAATTATAGTTATTGGTACTGGCAACAGCAGAATTATAGTTATTGATACTGGCAACAGCAGAATTATAGTTATTGGTACTGGCAACAGCAGAATTATAGTTATTGGTACTGGCAACAGCAGAATTATAGTTATTGGTACTGGCAACAGCAGAATTATAGTTATTGATTGGCAACAGCAGAATTATAGTTATTGATACTGGCAACAGCAGAATTATGGTTATTGGTACTGGCAAAAGCAGAATTATAGTTATTGGTACTGACAACAGCAGAATTATAGTTATTGGTGCTGACAACAGCAGAATTATAGTTATTGACACTGGCAATAGCAGAATTATAGTTATTGGTACTGACAACAGCAGAATTATAGTTATTGACACTGGCAAAGCAGAATTATAGTTATTGGTAAAGCAGAATTATAGTTATTGGTACTGGCAACAGCAGAATTATAGTTATTGGTACTGGCAACAGCAGAATTATAGTTATTGGTACTGGCAACAGCATAATTATAGTTATTGGTACTGGCAACAGGCAGAATTATAGTTATTGGTACTGGCAACAGCAGAATTATTATTATTGGTACAGGCAACAGCAGAATTATATTTATTGGTACTGGCAACAGCAGAATTATAGTTATTGGTACTGACAACAGCATAATTATTATTATTGGTACAGGAAACAGCAGAATTATAGTTATTGGTACTGGCAACATCAGAATTATAGTTATTGATACTGGCAACAGCAGAATTATAGTTATTGATACTGGCAACAGCAGAATTATAGTTATTGGTACTGGCAACAGCAGAATTATAGTTATTGGTACTGGCAACAGCAGAATTATAGTTATTGGTACTGGCAACAGCAGAATTATAGTTATTGGTACTGGCAACAGCGGAATTATAGTTATTGGTACTGGCAACAGCAGAATTATAGTTATTGGTACTGGCAACAGCAGAATTATAGTTATTGGTGCTGACAACAGCAGAATTATAGTTATTGACACTGGCAATAGCAGAATTATAGTTATTGGTGCTGACAACAGCAGAATTAGAGTTATTGACACTGGCAATAGCAGAATTATAGTTATTGGTACAGCAGAATTATCGTTATTGGTACTGGCAACAGCAGAATTATAGTTATTGGTACTGGCAACAGCAGAATTATAGTTATTGGTACTGGCAACAGCGGGATTATAGTTATTGGTACTGGCAACAGCAGAATCATAGTTATTGGTACTGGCAACAGCAGAATTATAGTTATTGGTACTGGCAACAGCAGAATTATAGTTATTGGTACTGGCAACAGCAGAATTATAGTTATTGGTGCTGGCAACAGCAGAATTATAGTTATTGGTACTGGCAACAGCAGAATTATAGTTATTGGTACTGGCAACAGCGGGATTATAGTTATTGATACTGGCAACAGCGGGATTATAGTTATTGATACTGGCAACAGCGGAATTATAGTTATTGGTACTGGCAACAGCGGAATTATAGTTATTGGTACTGGCAACAGCAAAATTATAGTTATTGGTACTGGCAACAGCGGGATTATAGTTATTGATACTGGCAACAGCAGAATTATAGTTATTGGTACTGGCAACAGCGGAATTATAGTTATTGGTACTGGCAACAGCAGAATTATAGTTATTGGTGCTGGCAACAGCAGAATTATAGTTATTGGTACTGGCAACAGCAGAATTATAGTTATTGGTACTGGCAACAGCAAAATTATAGTTATTGGTACTGGCAACAGCGGGATTATAGTTATTGATACTGGCAACACCGGAATTATAGTTATTGGTACTGGCAACAGCGGAATTATAGTTATTGGTACTGGCAACAGCAAAATTATAGTTATTGGTACTGGCAACAGCGGGATTATAGTTATTGATACTGGCAACAGCGGAATTATAGTTATTGGTACTGGCAACAGCGGAATTATAGTTATTGGTACTGGCAACAGCATAATTATTATTATTGGTACAGGCAACAGCAGAATTATAGTTATTGGTACTGGCAACAGCAGAATTATAGTTATTGGTACTGGCAACAGCAGAATTATAGTTATTGGTACTGGCAACAGCAGAATTATAGTTATTGGTAATGGCAACAGCAGAATTATAGTTATTGGTGTTGGCAACAGCAGAATTATAGTTATTGGTACTGGCAACAGCAGAATTATAGTTATTGGTACTGGCAACAGCAGAATTATAGTTACTGGTACTGGCAACAGCAAAATTATAGTTACTGGTACTGACAACAGCAGAATTATAGTTATTGGTACTGGCAACAGCAGAATTATAGTTATTGATACTGGCAACAGCAGAATTATAGTTATTGGTACTGGCAACAGCAGAATTATAGTTATTGGTGCTGGCAACAGCAGAATTATAGTTATTGGTACTGGCAACAGCAGAATTATAGTTATTGGTACTGGCAACAGCAGAATTATAGTTATTGGTACTGGCAACAGCAGAATTATAGTTATTGGTACTGACAACAGCAGAATTATTTTTATTGGTACAGGCAACAGCAGAATTATAGTTATTGGTACTGGCAACAGCAGAATTATAGTTATTGGTACTGGCAACAGCAGAATTATAGTTATTGATACTGGCAAGAGCAGAATTATAGTTATTGGTACTGGCAACAGCAGAATTATAGTTATTGGTACTGGCAACAGCAGAATTATAGTTATTGGTACTGGCAACAGCAGAATTATAGTTATTGGTACTGGCAACAGCAAAATTATAGTTATTGGTACTACTGGCAACAGCAAAATTATAGTTATTGGTACTGGCAACAGCAGAATTATTATTATTGGTACAGGCAACAGCAGAATTATAGTTATTGGTACTGGCAACAGCAGAATTATAGTTATTGGTACAGGCAACAGCAGAATTATTATTATTGGTACAGGCAACAGCGGAATTATAGTTATTGGTACTGGCAACAGCAGAATTATTATTATTGGTACAGGCAACAGCAGAATTATAGTTATTGGTACTGGCAACAGCAGAATTATAGTTATTGGTACTGGCAACAGCAGAATTATAGTTATTGGTACTGGCAACAGCAGAATTATAGTTATTGGTACTGACAACAGCATAATTATTATTATTGGTACAGGCAACAGCAGAATTATAGTTATTGGTACTGGCAACAGCAGAATTATAGTTATTGACACTGGCAATAGCAGAATTATAGTTATTGGTACAGCAGAATTATCGTTATTGGTACTGGCAACAGCAGAATTATAGTTATTGGTACTGGCAACAGCAGAATTATAGTTATTGGTACTGGCAACAGCGGGATTATAGTTATTGGTACTGGCAACAGCAGAATCATAGTTATTGGTACTGGCAACAGCAGAATTATAGTTATTGGTACTGGCAACAGCAGAATTATAGTTATTGGTACTGGCAACAGCAGAATTATAGTTATTGGTGCTGGCAACAGCAGAATTATAGTTATTGGTACTGGCAACAGCAGAATTATAGTTATTGGTACTGGCAACAGCGGAATTATAGTTATTGATACTGGCAACAGCGGGATTATAGTTATTGATACTGGCAACAGCGGAATTATAGTTATTGGTACTGGCAACAGCGGAATTATAGTTATTGGTACTGGCAACAGCAAAATTATAGTTATTGGTACTGGCAACAGCGGGATTATAGTTATTGATACTGGCAACAGCGGAATTATAGTTATTGGTACTGGCAACAGCGGAATTATAGTTATTGGTACTGGCAACAGCAGAATTATAGTTATTGGTGCTGGCAACAGCAGAATTATAGTTATTGGTACTGGCAACAGCAGAATTATAGTTATTGGTACTGGCAACAGCAAAATTATAGTTATTGGTACTGGCAACAGGATTATAGTTATTGATACTGGCAACAGCAGAATTATAGTTATTGGTACTGGCAACAGCGGAATTATAGTTATTGGTACTGGCAACAGCAAAATTATAGTTATTGGTACTGGCAACAGCGGGATTATAGTTATTGATACTGGCAACAGCGGAATTATAGTTATTGGTACTGGCAACAGCGGAATTATAGTTATTGGTACTGGCAACAGCATAATTATTATTATTGGTACAGGCAACAGCAGAATTATAGTTATTGGTACTGGCAACAGCAGAATTATAGTTATTGGTACTGGCAACAGCAGAATTATAGTTATTGGTACTGGCAACAGCAGAATTATAGTTATTGGTACTGGCAACAGCAGAATTATAGTTATTGGTGCTGGCAACAGCAGAATTATAGTTATTGGTACTGGCAACAGCAGAATTATAGTTATTGGTACTGGCAACAGCGGGATTATAGTTATTGATACTGGCAACAGCGGGATTATAGTTATTGATACTGGCAACAGCGGAATTATAGTTATTGGTACTGGCAACAGCGGAATTATAGTTATTGGTACTGGCAACAGCAAAATTATAGTTATTGGTACTGGCAACAGCGGGATTATAGTTATTGATACTGGCAACAGCGGAATTATAGTTATTGGTACTGGCAACAGCGGAATTATAGTTATTGGTACTGGCAACAGCAGAATTATAGTTATTGGTGCTGGCAACAGCAGAATTATAGTTATTGGTACTGGCAACAGCAGAATTATAGTTATTGGTACTGGCAACAGCAAAATTATAGTTATTGGTACTGGCAACAGCGGGATTATAGTTATTGATACTGGCAACAGCGGAATTATAGTTATTGGTACTGGCAACAGCGGAATTATAGTTATTGGTACTGGCAACAGCAAAATTATAGTTATTGGTACTGGCAACAGCGGGATTATAGTTATTGATACTGGCAACAGCGGAATTATAGTTATTGGTACTGGCAACAGCGGAATTATAGTTATTGGTACTGGCAACAGCATAATTATTATTATTGGTACAGGCAACAGCAGAATTATAGTTATTGGTACTGGCAACAGCAGAATTATAGTTATTGGTACTGGCAACAGCAGAATTATAGTTATTGGTACTGGCAACAGCAGAATTATAGTTATTGGTAATGGCAACAGCAGAATTATAGTTATTGGTGTTGGCAACAGCAGAATTATAGTTATTGGTACTGGCAACAGCAGAATTATAGTTATTGGTACTGGCAACAGCAGAATTATAGTTACTGGTACTGGCAACAGCAAAATTATAGTTACTGGTACTGACAACAGCAGAATTATAGTTATTGGTACTGGCAACAGCAGAATTATAGTTATTGGTACTGGCAACAGCAGAATTATAGTTATTGGTACTGGCAACAGCAGAATTATAGTTATTGGTGCTGGCAACAGCAGAATTATAGTTATTGGTACTGGCAACAGCAGAATTATAGTTATTGGTACTGGCAACAGCAGAATTATAGTTATTGGTACTGGCAACAGCAGAATTATAGTTATTGGTACTGGACAACAGCAGAATTATATTTTTATTGGTACAGGCAACAGCAGAATTATAGTTATTGGTACTGGCAACAGCAGAATTATAGTTATTGGTACTGGCAACAGCAGAATTATAGTTATTGATACTGGCAAGAGCAGAATTATAGTTATTGGTACTGGCAACAGCAGAATTATAGTTATTGGTACTGGCAACAGCAGAATTATAGTTATTGGTACTGGCAACAGCAGAATTATAGTTATTGGTACTGGCAACAGCAAAATTATAGTTATTGGTACTACTGGCAACAGCAAAATTATAGTTATTGGTACTGGCAACAGCAGAATTATTATTATTGGTACAGGCAACAGCAGAATTATAGTTATTGGTACTGGCAACAGCAGAATTATAGTTATTGGTACAGGCAACAGCAGAATTATAGTTATTGGTACAGGCAACAGCGGAATTATAGTTATTGGTACTGGCAACAGAATTATTATTAGTACAGGCAACAGCAGAATTATAGTTATTGATACTGGCAACAGCAGAATTATAGTTATTGGTACTGGCAACAGCAGAATTATAGTTATTGGTACTGGCAACAGCAGAATTATAGTTATTGGTACTGACAACAGCATAATTATTATTATTGGTACAGGCAACAGCAGAATTATAGTTATTGGTACTGGCAACAGCAGAATTATAGTTATTGATACTGGCAACAGCGGAATTATAGTTATTGATACTGGCAACAGCGGAATTATTGTTATTGGTACTGGCAACAGCAGAATTATAGTTATTGGTACTGGCAACAGCAGAATTATAGTTATTGGTACTGGCAACAGCAGAATTATTATTATTGGTACAGGCAACAGCAGAATTATAGTTATTGGTACTGGCAACAGCAGAATTATAGTTACTGGTACTGGCAACAGCAGAATTATAGTTATTGGTACTGACAACAGCAGAATTATTATTATTGGTACAGGCAACAGCAGAATTATAGTTATTGGTACTGGCAACAGCAGAATTATAGTTATTGGTACTGGCAACAGCAGAATTATAGTTATTGGTACTGGCAACAGCAGAATTATTATTATTGGTACAGGCAACAGCAGAATTATAGTTATTGGTACTGGCAACAGCAGAATTATAGTTATTGGTGCTGCAACAGCAGAATTATAGTTATTGGTGCTGGCAACAGCAGAATTATAGTTATTGGTACTGGCAACAGCAGAATTATAGTTATTGGTACTGGCAAAGCAGAATTATAGTTATTGGTACTGGCAACAGCAGAATTATAGTTATTGGTACTGGCAACAGCAGAATTATAGTTATTGGTACTGGCAACAGCAGAATTATAGTTATTGGTACTGGCAACAGCAGAATTATAGTTATTGGTACTGGCAACAGCAGAATTATAGTTATTGGTACTGGCAACAGCAGAATTATAGTTATTGGTACTGGCAACAGCAGAATTATAGTTATTGGTACTGGCAACAGCAGAATTATAGTTATTGGTACTGGCAACAGCAGAATTATAGTTATTGGTACTGACAACAGCAGAATTATTATTATTGGTACAGGCAACAGCAGAATTATAGTTATTGATACTGGCAACAGCAGAATTATAGTTATTGGTACTGGCAACAGCAGAATTATAGTTATTGATACTGGCAACAGCAGAATTATAGTTATTGATACTGGCAACAGCAGAATTATAGTTATTGGTACTGGCAACAGCAGAATTATAGTTATTGGTACTGGCAACAGCAGAATTATAGTTATTGGTACTGGCAACAGCAGAATTATAGTTATTGGTACTGGCAACAGCAAAATTATAGTTATTGGTACTGGCAACAGCAGTTATTGATAGCAACAGAATTATAGTTATTGGTACTGGCAACAGCGGAATTATAGTTATTGGTACTGGCAACAGCAGAATTATAGTTATTGATACTGGCAACAGCAGAATTATAGTTATTGGTACTGGCAACAGCAGAATTATAGTTATTGGTACTGGCAACAGCAGAATTATTATTATTGGTACAGGCAACAGCAGAATTATAGTTATTGGTACTGGCAACAGCAGAATTATAGTTATTGGTACTGACAACAGCAGAATTATTATTATTGGTACTGGCAACAGCAGAATTATTATTATTGGTACAGGCAACAGCAGAATTATAGTTATTGGTACTGGCAACAGCAGAATTATAGTTATTGGTACTGGCAACAGCAAAATTATAGTTATTGGTACTGGCAACAGCGGGATTATAGTTATTGATACTGGCAACAGCGGAATTATAGTTATTGGTACTGGCAACAGCGGAATTATAGTTATTGGTACTGGCAACAGCAAAATTATAGTTATTGGTACTGGCAACAGCGGGATTATAGTTATTGATACTGGCAACAGCGGAATTATAGTTATTGGTACTGGCAACAGCGGAATTATAGTTATTGGTACTGGCAACAGCATAATTATTATTATTGGTACAGGCAACAGCAGAATTATAGTTATTGGTACTGGCAACAGCAGAATTATAGTTATTGGTACTGGCAACAGCAGAATTATAGTTATTGGTACTGGCAACAGCAGAATTATAGTTATTGGTAATGGCAACAGCAGAATTATAGTTATGGCAACAGCAGAATTATAGTTATTGGTACTGGCAACAGCAGAATTATAGAATTTATTGGTACTGGCAACAGCAAAATTATAGTTATTGGTACTGGCAACAGCAGAATTATAGTTATTGGTACTGGCAACAGCAGAATTATAGTTATTGGTACTGGCAACAGCAGAATTATAGTTATTGGTACTGGCAACAGCAGAATTATAGTTATTGGTACTGGCAACAGCAGAATTATAGTTATTGGTACTGGCAACAGCAGAATTATAGTTATTGGTACTGGCAACAGCAGAATTATAGTTATTGGTACTGGCAACAGCAGAATTATAGTTATTGGTACTGACAACAGCAGAATTATTTTTATTGGTACAGGCAACAGCAGAATTATAGTTATTGGTACTGGCAACAGCAGAATTATAGTTATTGGTACTGGCAACAGCAGAATTATAGTTATTGATACTGGCAAGAGCAGAATTATAGTTATTGGTACTGGCAACAGCAGAATTATAGTTATTGGTACTGGCAACAGCAGAATTATAGTTATTGGTACTGGCAACAGCAGAATTATAGTTATTGGTACTGGCAACAGCAGAATTAGAGTTATTTATGGCAACAGCAGAATTATAGTTACTGGTACTGGCAACAGCAAATTATAGTTACTGGTACTGACAACAGCAGAATTATAGTTATTGGTACTGGCAACAGCAGAATTATAGTTATTGGTACTGGCAACAGCAGAATTATAGTTATTGGTACTGGCAACAGCAGAATTATAGTTATTGGTACTGGCAACAGCAGAATTATAGTTATTGGTACTGGCAACAGCAGAATTATAGTTATTGGTACTGGCAACAGCAGAATTATAGTTATTGGTACTGGCAACAGCAGAATTATAGTTATTGGTACTGACAACAGCAGAATTATTTTTATTGGTACAGGCAACAGCAGAATTATAGTTATTGGTACTGGCAACAGCAGAATTATAGTTATTGGTACTGGCAACAGCAGAATTATAGTTATTGATACTGGCAACAGCAGAATTATAGTTATTGGTACTGGCAACAGCAGAATTATAGTTATTGGAGCAGAATTATAGTTATTGGTACTGGCAACAGCAGAATTATAGTTATTGGTACTGGCAACAGCAAATTATAGTTATTGGTACTGGCAACAGCAAAATTATAGTTATTGGTACTGGCAACAGCAGAATTATTATTATTGGTACAGGCAACAGCAGAATTATAGTTATTGGTACTGGCAACAGCAGAATTATAGTTATTGGTACTGGCAAACAGAATTATTATTAGCAGCAAAGCGGAATTATAGTTATTTATTGCAGAATTATTATTATTGGTACAGGCAACAGCAGAATTATAGTTATTGGTACTGGCAACAGCAGAATTATAGTTATTGGTACTGGCAACAGCAGAATTATAGTTATTGGTACTGGCAACAGCAGAATTATAGTTATTGGTACTGACAACAGCATAATTATTATTATTGGTACTGGCAACAGCAGAATTATAGTTATTGGTACTGGCAACAGCAGAATTATAGTTATTGATACTGGCAACAGCGGAATTATAGTTATTGATACTGGCAACAGCGGAATTATAGTTATTGGTACTGGCAACAGCAGAATTATAGTTATTGATACTGGCAACAGCAGAATTATAGTTATTGGTACTGGCAACAGCAGAATTATAGTTATTGGTACTGGCAACAGCAGAATTATTGCCAGTAGAATTATAGTTATTGGTACTGGCAACAGCATAATTATAGTTATTGGTACTGGCAACAGCATAATTATAGTTATTGGTACAGGCAACAGCAGAATTATAGTTATTGGTACTGGCAACAGCAGAATTATTATTATTGGTACTGGCAACAGCAGAATTATAGTTATTGGTACTGGCAACAGCAGAATTATAGTTATTGGTACTGACAACAGCAGAATTATTATTATTGATACTGGCAACAGCGGAATTATAGTTATTGATACTGGCAACAGCGGAATTATTGTTATTGGTACTGGCAACAGCAGAATTATAGTTATTGGTACTGGCAACAGCAGAATTATAGTTATTGGTACTGGCAACAGCAGAATTATAGTTATTGGTACTGGCAACAGCAAAATTATAGTTATTGGTACTGGCAACAGCGGGATTATAGTTATTGATACTGGCAACAGCGGAATTATAGTTATTGGTACTGGCAACAGCGGAATTATAGTTATTGGTACTGGCAACAGCAAAATTATAGTTATTGGTACTGGCAACAGCGGGATTATAGTTATTGATACTGGCAACAGCGGAATTATAGTTATTGGTACTGGCAACAGCGGAATTATAGTTATTGGTACTGGCAACAGCATAATTATTATTATTGGTACAGGCAACAGCAGAATTATAGTTATTGGTACTGGCAACAGCAGAATTATAGTTATTGGTACTGGCAACAGCAGAATTATAGTTATTGGTACTGGCAACAGCAGAATTATAGTTATTGGTAATGGCAACAGCAGAATTATAGTTATTGGTGTTGGCAACAGCAGAATTATAGTTATTGGTACTGGCAACAGCAGAATTATAGTTATTGGTACTGGCAACAGCAGAATTATAGTTACTGGTACTGGCAACAGCAAAATTATAGTTACTGGTACTGACAACAGCAGAATTATAGTTATTGGTACTGGCAACAGCAGAATTATAGTTATTGGTACTGGCAACAGCAGAATTATAGTTATTGGTACTGGCAACAGCAGAATTATAGTTATTGGTGCTGGCAACAGCAGAATTATAGTTATTGGTACTGGCAACAGCAGAATTATAGTTATTGGTACTGGCAACAGCAGAATTATAGTTACTGGTACTGGCAACAGCAGAATTATAGTTATTGGTACTGGCAACAGCAGAATTATAGTTATTGGTACTGGCAACAGCAGAATTATAGTTATTGGTACTGGCAACAGCAGAATTATAGTTATTGGTACTGACAACAGCAGAATTATTTTTATTGGTACAGGCAACAGCAGAATTATAGTTATTGGTACTGGCAACAGCAGAATTATAGTTATTGGTACTGGCAACAGCAGAATTATAGTTATTGATACTGGCAAGAGCAGAATTATAGTTATTGGTACTGGCAACAGCAGAATTATAGTTATTGGTACTGGCAACAGCAGAATTATAGTTATTGGTACTGGCAACAGCAAAATTATAGTTATTGGTACTGGCAACAGCAGAATTATAGTTATTGGTACTGGCAACAGCAGAATTATTATTATTGGTACAGGCAACAGCAGAATTATAGTTATTGGTACTGGCAACAGCAGAATTATAGTTATTGGTACAGGCAACAGCAGAATTATTATTATTGGTACAGGCAACAGCGGAATTATAGTTATTGGTACAGGCAACAGCAGAATTATAGTTATTGGTACTGGCAACAGCAGAATTATAGTTATTGGTACTGGCAACAGCAGAATTATAGTTATTGGTACTGGCAACAGCAGAATTATAGTTATTGGTACTGACAACAGCATAATTATTATTATTGGTACAGGCAACAGCAGAATTATAGTTATTGGTACTGGCAACAGCAGAATTATAGTTATTGATACTGGCAACAGCGGAATTATAGTTATTGATACTGGCAACAGCGGAATTATTGTTATTGGTACTGGCAACAGCAGAATTATAGTTATTGGTACTGGCAACAGCAGAATTATAGTTATTGGTACTGGCAACAGCAGAATTATTATTATTGGTACAGGCAACAGCAGAATTATAGTTATTGGTACTGGCAACAGCAGAATTATAGTTACTGGTACTGGCAACAGCAGAATTATAGTTATTGGTACTGACAACAGCAGAATTATTATTATTGGTACAGGCAACAGCAGAATTATAGTTATTGGTACTGGCAACAGCAGAATTATAGTTATTGGTGCTGGCAACAGCAGAATTATAGTTATTGGTACTGACAACAGCAGAATTATTATTATTGGTACAGGCAACAGCAGAATTATAGTTATTGGTACTGGCAACAGCAGAATTATAGTTATTGGTGCTGGCAACAGCAGAATTATAGTTATTGGTGCTGGCAACAGCAGAATTATAGTTATTGGTACTGGCAACAGCAGAATTATAGTTATTGGTACTGGCAAAAGCAGAATTATAGTTATTGGTACTGGCAACAGCAGAATTATAGTTATTGGTACTGGCAACAGCAGAATTATAGTTATTGGTACTGGCAACAGCATAATTATAGTTATTGGTACTATAGTTAACAGCAGAATTATAGTTATTGGTACTGGCAACAGCAGAATTATTATTATTGGTACAGGCAACAGCAGAATTATAGTTATTGGTACTGGCAACAGCAGAATTATAGTTATTGGTACTGACAACAGCATAATTATTATTATTGGTACAGGCAACAGCAGAATTATAGTTATTGATACTGGCAACAGCAGAATTATAGTTATTGGTACTGGCAACAGCAGAATTATAGTTATTGATACTGGCAACAGCAGAATTATAGTTATTGATACTGGCAACAGCAGAATTATAGTTATTGATACTGGCAACAGCAGAATTATAGTTATTGGTACTGGCAACAGCAGAATTATAGTTATTGATACTGGCAACAGCAGAATTATAGTTATTGATACTGGCAACAGCAGAATTATAGTTATTGGTACTGGCAACAGCAGAATTATAGTTATTGGTACTGGCAACAGCAGAATTATAGTTATTGGTACTGGCAACAGCAGAATTATAGTTATTGGTACTGGCAACAGCAAAATTATAGTTATTGGTACTGGCAACAGCGGAATTATAGTTATTGATACTGGCAACAGCGGAATTATAGTTATTGGTACTGGCAACAGCGGAATTATAGTTATTGGTACTGGCAACAGCAGAATTATAGTTATTGATACTGGCAACAGCAGAATTATAGTTATTGGTACTGGCAACAGCAGAATTATAGTTATTGGTACTGGCAACAGCAGAATTATTATTATTGGTACAGGCAACAGCAGAATTATAGTTATTGGTAGTGGCAACAGCAGAATTATAGTTACTGGTACTGGCAACAGCAGAATTATAGTTATTGGTACTGGCAACAGCAGAATTATATTATTGGTACAGGCAACAGCAGAATTATAGTTATTGCAGAATTATAGTTACTGGTACTGGCAACAGCAGAATTATAGTTATTGGTACTGACAACAGCAGAATTATTATTATTGTTACAGGCAACAGCAGAATTATAGTTATTGGTACTGGCAACAGCAGAATTATAGTTATTGATACTGGCAACAGCAGAATTATAGTTATTGATACTGGCAACAGCAGAATTATGGTTATTGGTACTGGCAACAGCAGAATTATGGTTATTGGTTGGCAACAGCAGAATTATAGTTATTGGTACTGGCAACAGCAGAATTATAGTTATTGGTACTGGCAACAGCAGAATTATAGTTATTGGTACTGGCAACAGCAGAATTATAGTTATTGGTGCTGGCAACAGCAGAATTATAGTTATTGGTACTGGCAACAGCAGAATTATAGTTATTGGTACTGGCAACAGCAGAATTATAGTTATTGGTACTGGCAAAAGCAGAATTATAGTTATTGGTACTGGCAACAGCAGAATTATAGTTATTGGTACTGGCAACAGCAGAATTATAGTTATTGGTACTGGCAACAGCAGAATTATAGTTATTGGTACTGGCAACAGCAGAATTATAGTTATTGGTACTGGCAACAGCAGAATTATAGTTATTGAATTATAGTTACTGGCAACAGCAGAATTATAGTTATTGGTACTGGCAACAGCAGAATTATAGTTATTGGTACTGGCAAAAGCAGAATTATAGTTATTGGTACTGGCAACAGCAGAATTATAGTTATTGGTACTGGCAACAGCAGAATTATAGTTATTTATAGTTATTGGTACTGGCAACAGCATAATTATAGTTATTGGTACTGGCAACAGCAGAATTATAGTTATTGGTACTGGCAACAGCAGAATTATTATTATTGGTACTGGCAACAGCAGAATTATAGTTATTGGTACTGGCACAGCAGAATTATAGTTATTGGTACTGACAACAGCAGAATTATTATTATTGGTACAGGCAACAGCAGAATTATAGTTATTGATACTGGCAACAGCAGAATTATAGTTATTGGTACTGGCAACAGCAGAATTATATTATTATTGGCAACAGCAGAATTATGTTATTGTACTGGCAACAGCAGAATTATAGTTATTGGTACTGGCAACAGCAGAATTATAGTTATTGGTACTGGCAACAGCAGAATTATAGTTATTGGTACTGGCAACAGCAGAATTATAGTTATTGGTACTGGCAACAGCATAATTATAGTTATTGGTACTGGCAACAGCATAATTATAGTTATTGGTACAGGCAACAGCAGAATTATAGTTATTGGTACTGGCAACAGCAGAATTATTATTATTGGTACTGGCAACAGCAGAATTATAGTTATTGGTACTGGCAACAGCAGAATTATAGTTATTGAATTATTATTATTGATACTGGCAACAGCGGAATTATAGTTATTGATACTGGCAACAGCGGAATTATTGTTATTGGTACTGGCAACAGCAGAATTATAGTTATTGGTACTGGCAACAGCAGAATTATAGTTATTGGTACTGGCAACAGCAGAATTATAGTTATTGGTACTGGCAACAGCAAAATTATAGTTATTGGTACTGGCAACAGCAGAATTATAGTTATTGGTACTGGCAACAGCAGAATTATAGTTATTGGTACTGGCAACAGCAGAATTATAGTTATTGGTACTGGCAACAGCAAAATTATAGTTATTGGTACTGGCAACAGAATTATAGTTATTATTGGCAACAGGCAACAGCAGAATTATAGTTATTGGTATTGCAACAGCATAATTATTATTATTGGTACAGGCAACAGCAGAATTATAGTTATTGGTACTGGCAACAGCAGAATTATAGTTATTGGTACTGGCAACAGCAGAATTATAGTTATTGGTACTGGCAACAGCAGAATTATAGTTATTGGTACTGGCAACAGCAGAATTATAGTTATTGGTACTGGCAACAGCAGAATTATAGTTATTGGTACTGGCAACAGCAGAATTATAGTTATTGGTACTGGCAACAGCAGAATTATAGTTACTGGACTGGCAACAGCAAAATTATAGTTACTGGTACTGACAACAGCAGAATTATAGTTATTGGTACTGGCAACAGCAGAATTATAGTTATTGGTACTGGCAACAGCAGAATTATAGTTATTGGTTGGCAACAGCAGAATTATAGTTATTGGTGCTGGCAACAGCAGAATTATAGTTATTGGTACTGGCAACAGCAGAATTATAGTTATTGGTACTGGCAACAGCAGAATTATAGTTATTGGTACTGGCAACAGCAGAATTATAGTTATTGGTACTGGCAACAGCAGAATTATAGTTATTGGTACTGGCAACAGCAGAATTATAGTTATTGGTACTGGCAACAGCAGAATTATAGTTATTGGTACAAGGCAATTATTTTATTGGTACAGGCAACAGCAGAATTATAGTTATTGGTACTGGCAACAGCAGAATTATAGTTATTGGTACTGGCAACAGCAGAATTATAGTTATTGATACTGGCAAGAGCAGAATTATAGTTATTGGTACTGGCAACAGCAGAATTATAGTTATTGGTACTGGCAACAGCAGAATTATAGTTATTGGTACTGGCAACAGCAGAATTATAGTTATTGGTACAGGCAACAGCAGAATTATTATTATTGGTACAGGCAACAGCGGAATTATAGTTATTGGTACTGGCAACAGCAGAATTATTATTATTGGTACAGGCAACAGCAGAATTATAGTTATTGGTACTGGCAACAGCAGAATTATAGTTATTGGTACTGGCAACAGCAGAATTATAGTTATTGGTACTGGCAACAGCAGAATTATAGTTATTGGTACTGACAACAGCATAATTATTATTATTGGTACAGGCAACAGCAGAATTATAGTTATTGGTACTGGCAACAGCAGAATTATAGTTATTGATACTGGCAACAGCGAATTATAGTTATTGAATTATTGTTATTGGTACTGGCAACAGCAGAATTATAGTTATTGGTACTGGCAACAGCAGAATTATAGTTATTGGTACTGGCAACAGCAGAATTATAGTTATTGGTACTGGCAACAGCAGAATTATAGTTACTGGTACTGGCAACAGCAGAATTATAGTTATTGGTACTGACAACAGCAGAATTATTATTATTGGTACAGGCAACAGCAGAATTATAGTTATTGGTACTGGCAACAGCAGAATTATAGTTATTGGTGCTGGCAACAGCAGAATTATAGTTATTGGTACTGACAACAGCAGAATTATTATTATTGGTACAGGCAACAGCAGAATTATAGTTATTGGTACTGGCAACAGCAGAATTATAGTTATTGGTGCTGGCAACAGCAGAATTATAGTTATTGGTGCTGGCAACAGCAGAATTATAGTTATTGGTACTGGCAACAGCAGAATTATAGTTATTGGTACTGGCAAAAGCAGAATTATAGTTATTGGTACTGGCAACAGCAGAATTATAGTTATTGGTACTGGCAACAGCAGAATTATAGTTATTGGTACTGGCAACAGCAGAATTATAGTTATTGGTACTGGCAACAGCATAATTATAGTTATTGGGCCTGGCAACAGCAGAATTATAGTTATTGGTACTGGCAACAGCAGAATTATTATTATTGGTACAGGCAACAGCAGAATTATAGTTATTGGTACTGGCAACAGCAGAATTATAGTTATTGGTACTGACAACAGCATAATTATTATTATTGGTACAGGCAACAGCAGAATTATAGTTATTGATACTGGCAACAGCAGAATTATAGTTATTGGTACTGGCAACAGCAGAATTATAGTTATTGATACTGGCAACAGCAGAATTATAGTTATTGATACTGGCAACAGCAGAATTATAGTTATTGGTACTGGCAACAGCAGAATTATAGTTATTGGTACTGGCAACAGCAGAATTATAGTTATTGGTACTGGCAACAGCAGAATTATAGTTATTGGTACTGGCAACAGCAAAATTATAGTTATTGGTACTGGCAACAGCGGAATTATAGTTATTGATACTGGCAACAGCGGAATTATAGTTATTGGTACTGGCAACAGCGGAATTATAGTTATTGGTACTGGCAACAGCAGAATTATAGTTATTGATACTGGCAACAGCAGAATTATAGTTATTGGTACTGGCAACAGCAGAATTATAGTTATTGGTACTGGCAACAGCAGAATTATTATTATTGGTACAGGCAACAGCAGAATTATAGTTATTGGTACTGGCAACAGCAGAATTATAGTTACTGGTACTGACAACAGCAGAATTATTATTATTGGTACTGGCAACAGCAGAATTATTATTATTGGTACTGGCAACAGCAGAATTATAGTTACTGGTACTGGCAACAGCAGAATTATAGTTATTGGTACTGACAACAGCAGAATTATTATTATTGTTACAGGCAACAGCAGAATTATAGTTATTGGTACTGGCAACAGCAGAATTATAGTTATTGATACTGGCAACAGCAGAATTATAGTTATTGATACTGGCAACAGCAGAATTATGGTTATTGGTACTGGCAACAGCAGAATTATGGTTATTGGTACTGGCAACAGCAGAATTATAGTTATTGGTACTGGCAACAGCAGAATTATAGTTATTGGTACTGGCAACAGCAGAATTATAGTTATTGGTGCTGGCAACAGCAGAATTATAGTTATTGGTGCTGGCAACAGCAGAATTATAGTTATTGGTACTGGCAACAGCAGAATTATAGTTATTGGTACTGGCAAAAGCAGAATTATAGTTATTGGTACTGGCAACAGCAGAATTATGGTTATTGGTACTGGCAACAGCAGAATTATAGTTATTGGTACTGGCAACAGCAGAATTATAGTTATTGGTACTGGCAACAGCAGAATTATAGTTATTGGTACTGGCAACAGCAGAATTATAGTTATTGGTGCTGGCAACAGCAGAATTATAGTTATTGGTGCTGGCAACAGCAGAATTATAGTTATTGGTACTGGCAACAGCAGAATTATAGTTACTGGCAACAGCAGAATTATAGTTATTGGTACTGGCAACAGCATAATTATAGTTATTGGTACTGGCAACAGCATAATTATAGTTATTGGTACTGGCAACAGCAGAATTATAGTTATTGGTACTGGCAACAGCAGAATTATTATTATTGGTACTGGCAACAGCAGAATTATAGTTATTGGTACTGGCAACAGCAGAATTATAGTTATTGGTACTGACAACAGCAGAATTATTATTATTGGTACAGGCAACAGCAGAATTATAGTTATTGATACTGGCAACAGCAGAATTATAGTTATTGGTACTGGCAACAGCAGAATTATAGTTATTGATACTGGCAACAGCAGAATTATAGTTATTGATACTGGCAACAGCAGAATATATAGTACTGGCAACAGCAGAATTTAGTTATTGGTACTGGCAACAGCAGAATTATAGTTATTGGTACTGGCAACAGCAGAATTATAGTTATTGGTACTGGCAACAGCAGAATTATAGTTATTGGTACTGGCAACAGCAAAATTATAGTTATTGGTACTGGCAACAGCGGAATTATAGTTATTGATACTGGCAACAGCGGAATTATAGTTATTGGTACTGGCAACAGCGGAATTATAGTTATTGGTACTGGCAACAGCAGAATTATAGTTATTGATACTGGCAACAGCAGAATTATAGTTATTGGTACTGGCAACAGCAGAATTATAGTTATTGATACTGGCAACAGCAGAATTATAGTTATTGATACTGGCAACAGCAGAATTATGGTTATTGGTACTGACAACAGCAGAATTATAGTTATTGGTGCTGACAACAGCAGAATTATAGTTATTGATACTGGCAACAGCAGAATTATAGTTATTGGTACTGGCAACAGCAGAAGTATAGTTATTGGTACTGGCAACAGCTGGGTTGTGGGTTTGATCCCAACATGTCCCAATTACTGAGCTATGTATTTCTTCATTGTACCTTCACCGGCCCTCTTTCTCCTCTCTCCCTCCTTTCGCTTCCCACTAGAATATTGGGTCCTCTGACTCTCCCACGGCCGGAGCAGACAGGAGACAAACCTAGTTTACAATACCACCCTGTGTGTGCGCACAGTATTTTCCATTTGCGCCAGCAGTCGGCTAATCAACCGATTACAAACTAATTTTCAGCTGGCTACTTTTTGCACTTCATATTAACTAGGCTACTTTTCATTTAAAAGTTTCCATTTTCTAGCCTGATGTGCCTGTCAGTCACAAAGCGAATGATGACAAGGAAACGCAGTCTGCTGTCTGTCCCACGGCCTGCCGGAACAATGTATGCGTGCTGTGGTTGGTTGCAGTCAGATTTCTTTACATGTAGGAGGGAGAAAGCATGATGACGCTAGTGAATTCGCACGTCCCATGTAATGTACATGGTAACGATACCAGACAGTGACGCTAAAGAGAGTGACTCTCGTCAGTCAGTGTAGCATACCGAATCGCATCGGTGGGAGTGCCGTTCATTGGGCTCCCTAACTTGTACAGTGCCTACAGTATTCACACCCCTTGACTTTCCCCACATTTTTTTTACTCTCTTGAATTAAACGCTGTTACCTGACTTTTAAGACCGGGGCTCTGTCCATTCTTATAAAATAAGGGTCTTACAAACCCTTAATGCATTGACAGAGTGTTTAATTTTGATTGGGAATTAAAACAGAGGAATTTAGAATTCCTTCAACACTAGCCTATATACAATTTCAGAAGATTGCATGGACTCACTCTGTGCAATAAGTATTTAACATGTTTTTTGAATGACTACCTCATATCTGTACCCCACATATACAATTATCTGTATGGTCCTCAGTTGAGCAGTGAATTTCAAAACGAAGATTCAACCACAAAGACCAGGGAGGTTTTCCAATGCCTCACAAAGGAGGGCACCTATTGGTACAGTTGAAGTCGGACGTATGCATACACCTTAGCCAAATACATTTAAACTCAGTGTTTCACAATTCCTGACATTTAATCCTAGTAAAAATTCCCTGTCTTAGGTCAGTTAGGATCACCACTTTATTTTACGAATGTGAAATGTCAGAATAATAGTAGAGATAATGATTTATTTCAGCTTTTATTTCTTTCATCAAATTCCCAGTGGGTCAGAAGTTTGCATACACTCAATTAGTATTTGGTAGCATTGCCTTTAAATTGTTGAACTTTGGTCAAATATTTCGGGTAGCGGGGTGCACGGTAATAGCGTTTCAATCGGTGACGTCACTCGCTCTGAGACCTTGAAGTAGTTGTTTCCCTTGCTCTGCAATGGGTAATGATGCTTCGAGGGTGGCTGTCGTCTGTGTGTGCAGAGGGTCCCTGGTTCGAGCCCAGGTAAGGGCGAGGAGAGGGACGGAAGCTACACTGTTACATTCAGGCATTTGGAAATTGCTCCCACGGATGAACCAGACTTGTGGAGGTCTACAATTGCTTTTCTGATGTCTTGGCTAATTTCTTTTGATTTTCCCATGATGTCAAGCAAAGATGCACTGAGTTTGAAGGTAGGCCTTGAAATACATCCACAGGTACACCTCAATGTAAATGTAAATGATGTCAATTAGCCTATCAGAAGCTTCTAAAGCCATGACATCATTCTCTGGAATTTTTCAAGCTGTTTAAAGGCACAGCCAACTTAGTGTATGTAAACTTCTGAACCACTGGAATTGTGATACAGTGAATTATAAGTGAAATAATCTGTCTGTAAACAATTGTTGGAAAAATTACTTAGGACATCTACTCTGTGCATGACACAACTGACTTGCCAAAACTATAGTTTGTTAACAAGAAATTTGTGGAGTGGTTGAAAAACTAGCTTTAATGACTCCAACCTAAGTGTATGCAAACTTCCGACTTCAACTGTAGATGGGTAAAAGTTTTTAAAAGGCAGATATTGAATATCCCTTTGAGCATGGTGAAGTTAATAATTACACTACAAAGATACAGACGTCCTTCCTAACTCAGTTGTCGGAGAGGAAACCGCTCAGGGATTTCACCAGGAGGCCAATGGTGACTTTAAAACAGTACAGAGTTTAATGGCTGTGAGAGGAGGAAACTGAGGATGGATCAACAACATTGTAGTTACTCCACAATACTAACCTAATTGACAGAGTGAAAAAAGGAAGCCTGTACAGAATAAAACATATTTCAAAACATGCATCCTGTTTGTAACAAGGCACTAAAGTAATACTGAAAATAAAGCTATTCACTTTATGTCCTGAATACAAAGTGTATTCGATTTGCCCCAAACATACAACACATTACCGAGTACCATTCTCTATACTTTCTTGCACAGTCTTGGCTACATCATGTTATGGGTATACACGTAATTGTTAAGGACTGGGAACTTTTTGAGAATAAAAATAAATGGAGCTAAGCACAGGAAAAATCCTAAAGGAAAACCTGATTCAGTCTGCTTTCCACCAGACACTGGGAGGTGAATTCACCCTTCAGCAGGACAATAACCTAAAACACAAAGCCAAATATACACTGGAGTTGCTAAGACAGTGAATGTTCCTGAGTGGTCGAGTTACAGTTTTGACATAAATCTGCTTGAAAATCTATGGCAAGACCTGAAAATGGTTGTCTAGCAATGATCAACAACCAATTTCACAGAGCTTGAAGAATTTTGTAAAGAATAATGTGCAAAGGTTTCACAATCCAGGTGTGGAAAGCTCTTAGAGATTTACCCAGAAAGACTCAGATGCAATCGCTGCCAAAGGTGCTTCAATAAAGTATTGACGCAGGGGTGTGAATACTTATGTAAATGAGATATTTCTATATTTCATTTTCAATAAATGAGCAAAAATGTCAAAAAATAAATAATTGGTTTTCACTTTGTCATTATGTGTAGATGGGTGAGAGAAAAACATCTGTTTAATTCATTTTGAATTCAGGCTGTAACACAAACTATTGTGGAATAAGTCTAGGGGTATGAATACTTTCTGGAGACACTGTGTAGGCTAATGTAGGCCTAAGCTGTTTGATTATCTTTAGATAAACTATGAAAACATTCAACGAAGATGGTGAATCACTGCAGGAACAATAGGTAGTGGAGAGCCTCATTTTGATCCACATATGATAATTATATTAAAACATGTATTGACCTTAGTAGGGAATCAACTAAATAAATATTAAATTCATAATTTGCCCAAGTTTATCTTAAGACATGAACAGAAGGCATCAGTGATTTCTATTTCCTGCAACTGTCTGAAGAGGCAGAGAGAATGCTCCTGTCTGAGTGTACGGTGGATCTTCTACTTTCTGTAGAGGCAGAGAGAATGCTCCTGTCTGAGTGTGCTTCTACTTTCTGAAGAGGCAGAGAGAATGCTCCTGTCTGAGTGTACGGTGCATCTTCTACTTTCTGTAGAGGCAGAGAGAATGCTCCTGTCTGAGTGTGCGGTGCATCTTCTACTTTCTGTAGAGGCAGAGAGAATGCTCCTGTCTGAGTGTGCGGTGCATCTTCTACTTTCTGTAGAGGCAGAGAGAATGCTCCTGTCTGAGTGTGCGGTGCATCTTCTACTTTCTGTAGAGGCAGAGAGAATGCTCCTGTCTGAGTGTACGGTGCATCTTCTACTTTCTATAGCCTTTAGTGATGCTGTTAATGAGAACAGTCTTCTGGTAGATGGAAAGGCTTTCCCAAAAACCTTCTCAATTAAATGTTAACTACAAAGTAGCCTCTGCCTACCTGGCAGAATGATAAAATGATTATTTGTATCAATCCAGTGAGTATTTGTTTTGCAAACTCCCATTACATGTACTGCTAAACAACAGCCTCTTCCTAGGTGTGCACTTAAATTAAAGGGTAACTACACCCACAAATCTACATTTCTCTCTAGACAATATCACAACAAACGTTTCCAATCTGGGAGGTAAACTCGATAAAGTATTTCATAATTTCGCTGTGCATTTCGGAAGGAATCGTGGTATTGGAATGTACGAGAGGCCACCAGAATAGAGCTCCTTAGGCAAAAAAAAAAAAAAAGAGTTGAACCCTTGGGGGCAAGCACCCCTGAACCAGGGGCGCCTGGCTGGCTACCTTTTCTATTTGGCTGGCTAATCTATGTACATGTGGGAAACACTGGTGTGTGTGTTGCGTACGCAGCGGAGGACCTTCTGAACTAACCGTTTATTGGTTAGAGACACAAAAAGAAGAGTGTTCCCTAGACCTCTGTACGCACAAATAAAAGCACACACACCCTCAGGGAAAACCTCTGATTTGACACACCCTTTGACACTTAGACTAAAAGGCATTAGCAATGCACAGACATTTCAGTTTTTATGGAAAGACTTCATTTGTGCAGCGGTGAATGCATCCTAAGTCTGGACAGTCATGTCTGCAGACAGATGGAAACACACTGCCGTTCTGTCTAACACAATCTTTCTATATGTTTCTAATATATCCACACACTCCTTCTTCTGGTGTGTGGATGGATGTGATAGTAGTAACCATGAGGACTCGAACACTTCAGGGTATCAGTCATTCACACCACACTCTCTGTTCATTCTGAATACAGCAGCTGGCCTTGTGGGGGGGGGATGGGCAACTCATCTCTCTTTCTCACACACCCAGACTCTCTGCCCTCATCTGAATTATCCTCCTCACATTGTTGGTCAAAAACAATATCAACAACAAAGTAGTATTATTTTCTTTGTTGGGTCGGGTCTTGTTATTCTAGGCTGTTGTCATTCATTTCTTTATTATAATTACACTAAACTCAAATTGCATCCCTCTATTTGGTCTGATTTGATCAGGCAGTGATATGTCTTTATCTCTCAGCATTCCCCTGGCCTAGCTGTCTTGATCAGGCAGTGATACGTCTTTATCTCTCACCATTCCCCTGGCCTAGCTGTCTTGATCAGGCAGTGATACGTCTTTATCTCTCACCATTCCCCTGGCCTAGCTGTCTTGATCAGGCAGTGATACGTCTTTATCTCTCAGCATTCCCCTGGCCTAGCTGTCTTGATCAGGCAGTGATGTCTTTATCTCTCACCATTCCCCTGGCCTAGCTGTCTCGATCAGGCAGTGATACGTCTTTATCTCTCAGCATTCCCCTGGCCTAGCTGTCTTGATCAGGCAGTGATGTCTTTATCTCTCACCATTCCCCTGGCCTAGCTGTCTTGATCAGGCAGTGATACGTCTTTATCTCTCAGCATTCCCCTGGCCTAGCTGTCTTGATCAGGCAGTGATACGTCTTTATCTCTCACCATTCCCCTGGCCTAGCTGTCTTGATCAGGCAGTGATACGTCTTTATCTCTCACCATTCCCCTGGCCTAGCTGTCTAGATCAGGCAGTGATACGTCTTTATCTCTCAGCATTCCCCTGGCCTAGCTGTCTTGATCAGGCAGTGATACGTCTTTATCTCTCAGCATTCCCCTGGCCTAGCTGTCTTGATCAGGCAGTGATACGTCTTTATCTCTCAGCATTACCCTGGCCTAGCTGTCTTGATCAGGCAGTGATGTCTTTATCTCTCACCATTCCCCTGGCCTAGCTGTCTCGATCAGGCAGTGATACGTCTTTATCTCTCGGCATTCCCCTGGCCTAGCTGTCTCGATCAGGCAGTGATACGTCTTTATCTCTCAGCATTCCCCTGGCCTAGCTGTCTCGATCAGGCAGTGATACGTCTTTATCTCTCACCATTCCCCTGGCCTAGCTGTCTCGATCAGGCAGTGATACGTCTTTATCTCTCGGCATTCCCCTGGCCTAGCTGTCTCGATCAGGCAGTGATACGTCATTATCTCTCAACATTCCCCTGGCCTAGCTGTCTCGATCAGGCAGTGATACGTCTTTATCTCTCAGCATTCCCCTGGCCTAGCTGTCTTGATCAGGCAGTGATGTCTTTATCTCTCACCATTCCCCTGGCCTAGCTGTCTCGATCAGGCAGTGATGCGTCTTTATCTCTCAGCATTCCCCTGGCCTAGCTGTCTTGATCAGACAGTGATGTCTTTATCTCTCAGCATTCCCCTGGCCTAGCTGTCTTGATCAGGTAGTGATACGTCTTTATCTCTCAGCATTCCCCTGGCCTAGCTGTCTTGATCAGGCAGTGATACGTCTTTATCTCTCAGCATTCCCCTGGCCTAGCTGTCTCGATCAGGTAGTGATACGTCTTTATCTCTCAGCATTCCCCTGGCCTAGCTGTCTTGATCAGGCAGTGATACGTCTTTATCTCTCAGCATTCCCCTGGCCTAGCTGTCTTGATCAGGCAGTGATGTCTTTATCTCTCACCATTCCCCTGGCCTAGCTGTCTCGATCAGGCAGTGATACGTCTTTATCTCTCACCATTCCCCTGGCCTAGCTGTCTCGATCAGGCAGTGATACGTCTTTATCTCTCGGCATTCCCCTGGCCTAGCTGTCTTGATCAGGCAGTGATACGTCTTTACCTCTCAGCATTCCACTGGCCTAGCTGTCTCGATCAGGCAGTGATACGTCTTTATCTCTCAGCATTCCCCTGGCCTAGCTGTCTTGATCAGGCAGTGATACGTCTTTATCTCTCAGCATTCCCCTGGCCTAGCTGTCTCGATCAGGCAGTGATACGTCTTTATCTCTCAGCATTCCCCTGGCCTAGCTGTCTTGCGCTTGGGCCATGTTATGTTTCACTGTATTGGATCACTCCAATACATTGGTATCACTCCGCGGCGGAGGGATACATCCGAGGTGAGGATTTACAGATTTACTCCCCGTTTACACCTGTGTCACGGCTGGGGTCCGCCCCTATATATAGATCCCATGGTCGCGACACACGTTCTCTTTCATTTTCTCAGCGGATGTCCGTATGGTTTGAGGTACAAACTTTCGAAAGTTCGCTTGGTAAGTGTAATATCTTGCGTGGAAGTATACTCACTGGCTGTTTGCAGCCTGGAGCAGCTGGCCACATGGCCAGCCCCTAGAGTGCTCCACCCGCTGCGTGTGGTTGATCTGTATCTTCCGCCTGTGGTTTGTCGTGCTTGTTTCGTTAGCTTTACACTACGAGTCTGTGTGCATCCATTAATATCTTGGTGGCTCTTGCTGCCACAAACTGTATTTACCTGACACAACTTGCCGACTGGCTTGTTTTGTGTGTGTTGTGAATTGCTTTAACATGCTGTCCCCGCGCTATAGGCGCAGGTTCTCTGCTAATTACCCTACACGGGTTCTCTGCCAATTACCCTACACGGGTTCTCTGCCAATTACCTTACAGGGTTTTCTTGTTCTTTCTCCTGCAGAATGTAAGAGTATGGTGGTGGGCTGCCACTACGTTGAGACATTAACTTGGGAGTTCCTTAACGGAGTTAGTCCATAATGTTTTGTTTTCTGCTTGGATATTAAACCTTCTAGGTAAAAAAAAAAATCGCAGTTGGCGTAAAACAAAACCCAAAAAAACACATCAATCAAATCCATTACCTGGTTGCTGTTTTTTGTCTGCCTGTTTTTCCCACAGGGGTCTTCCCATGTGTTTGCAGAGGTACTGGGTCATTTATCCCTCACCGGGTTCCTATTCCTCCAAGCTGGTCACGACATAAGCTCTCCCAGGGCGTCGGACCCCTGCTCTGTGGCCTTGTTGGCTTGGCTGAGCTTATGGCTTCCCTTTGTGACAGGTGTGATGGTGTCAACCGTCACCACCATAGGGACGTGCCTGGGGGACCTACGCGCTCGGGGCCGTCCATTGGACACTGTGTTAACTAACCTCCAGACGAGCTTCAATGCCATACAACTCTCCTTCCGTGGCCTCCAACTGCTCTTAAACGCAAGTAAAACATAATGCATGCTCTTCAACCGATCGCTGCCCGCCCGTCTAGCATCACTACTCTGGACGGTTCTGACTTAGAATATGTGGACAACTACAAATGCCTAGGTGTGTGGTTAGACTGTAAACTCTCCTTCCAGACTCACATTAAGCATCTCCAATCCAAAATAAAATCTAAAAATCGGCTTCCTATTTCGCAACAAATCCTCCTTCACTCATGCTGCCAAACAGACCCTCGTAAAACTGACTATCCTGCCGATCCTGGACTTCGGCGATGTCATTTATAAAATAGCCTCCAACACTCTACTCAGCAAACTGGATGCAGTCTATCACAGTGCCATCCGTTTTGTCACCAAAGTCCCATTTACCACCCACCACTGTGACCTGTATGCTCTCGTTGGCTGGCCCTCGCTTCATATTCGTCGTCAAACCCACTGGCTCCAGGTCATCTATAAGTCTTTGCTAGGTAAAGCCCCGCCTTTTCTCAGCTCACTGGTCACCATAGCAGCACCCACCCGTAGCACACGCTCCAGCAGGTATATTTCACTGGTCACCCCCAAAGCCAATTCCTCCTTTGGCCACCTTTCCTTACAGTTCTCTGCTGCCAATGACTGGAACAAATTGCACAAACCACTAAAGCATGACATTCATATCTCCCTCACTAACTTTAAGCATCAGCTGTCAGAGCAGCTTACAGATCATTGCACCTGTACATAACCCATCTGTAAATAGCCCAACCAACTACCTCATCCCCATATTATTATAATTTTTTGCTCCTTTGCACCCCAGTATCTCTACTTGCACATTCATCTTCTGCACATCTCACTCCAGTGTTAAACTGCTAAATTGTAATTATTTCGCCACTACGTCCTATTTACTGCCTTTCCTCATTTGCACACACTGTATATAGACTTTTCTATTGTGTTATTGACTGTACGTTTGTTTATTCCATGTGTAACTGTGGTGTTTATGTCACACTGCTTTGCTTTATCTTGGTCAGGTCGCAGTTGTAAATGAGAACTTGTTCTCAACTGGCCTACCTGGTTCAATAAAAGGTGAAATAAAATTAAGATAAATAAAAAAAAAGAGGAGAGGCGGGCCCCGGCAGGTCCCCTGACACACCCTTACCCGGCCGCTTCTCCCGTCTCAAAGGGCAAAGTGGGAGGAGTGTTTGGAGTCCCGATGGGTGTTGTCCTCAATGCTCCTGGGGTACTGACTCCAATTCCGGTGCCGGCCTCCATTCTTCAGGGGCCTTTGTGTCACCGCGGATATTGACCCTCTAAAGCAAACCCTGCGGCTGGAGATTTCCTCACTCCTGGACAAGGGTGTTGTCCGCAGGAGTGAGACATCAGAACGGCTAGGCGGGTTCTACACTAGAGGTCGACCGATTATGATTTTTCAACTCCGATACCGATTATTGGAGGACCAGAAAAGCCAATACCGGATAAAATCGGCAGATTTAAAATAAAATAAAATGTATTTGTAATAATGACAATTACAACAATACTGAATGAACACTTATTTTAACTTAATATAATACATCAATAAAATCAATTTAGCCTCAAATAAATAATGAAACATGTTCAATTTGGTTAAAGTAATGCAAAAACAAAGTGTTGGAGAAGAAAGTAAAAGTGCAATATGTGCCATGTAAGAAAGCTAAATTTTAAGTTCCTTGCTCAGAACATGAGAACATATGAAAGCTGGTGGTTCCTTTTAACATGAGTCTTAAATATTCCCAGGTAAGAAGTTTTAGGTTGTAGTTATTATAGGAATTATAGGACTATTTCTCTCTATACCATTTGTATTTCATTAACCTTTGACTATTGGATGTTCTTATAGGCACTTTAGTATTGCCAGTGTAACAGTATAGCTTCCATCCCTCTCCTCGCTCCTACCTGGGCTCGAAACAGGAACACATCGGCAACAGCCACCATCAAAGCAGCGTTACCCATGCAGAGCAAGGAGAACAACCACCCCAAGTCTCAGAGCGAGTGACGTTTAAAACGCTATTAGTTCGCACCCCGCTAACTAGCTAGCCATTTCACCTCGGTTACACGAGCCTAATCTCGGGAGTCGATAGGCTTGAAGTCATAAACAGCTGCTGGCAAACGCACGAAAGTGCTGTTTGAATGAATGCTTACAATCCTGCTGCTGCCTACCATCGCTCAGTCAGACTGCTCTACGAAATCATAGACTTAGTTTCAACATGATAACACACAGAAATACGAGCCTTAGGTCATTAATATGGTCAAATCCGGAAACTATCATCTCTAAAACAAATCAATTCTGTCAGTGAAATACGGAACCGTTCCATATTTTATCTAACAGGTGGCATCCATAAGTCTAAATATTCCTGTTACATTGCACAACCTTCAATGTTATGTCATAATTACATAAAATTCTGGCAAATTAGGCGGCCCAAACTGTTGCATATACCCTGACTCTGCGTGCAATGAACACAAGAGAAGTGACACAATTTCACCTGGTTAATATTGCCTGCTAATCTGGATTTCTTTTAGCTAAATATGCAGGTTTAAAAATATATACTTCTGTGTATTGATTTTAAGAAAAGCATTGATGTTTATGGTTAGGTACACATTGGAGCAACGATACGCACCGCATCGATTATATACAACGCAGGACACGCTAGATAAACTAGTAATATCATCAACCATGTGTAGTTAACTAGTGATTATGATTGATTGATTGATAAGATAAGTTTAATGCTAGCTTGCAACTTACCTTGGCTTACTGCAGTCGCGTAACAGGCAGGGTCCCCGTGGAGTGCAATGAGAGGCAGGTGGTTAGAGCGTTGGACTAGTTAACTGCAAGGTTGCAAGATTGAATCCCTGAGCTGACAAGGTAAAAATCTGTCGTTCTGCCCTGAACAAGGCAGTTAACCCACTGTTCCTAGGCCGTCATTGAAAATAAGAATGCGTTCTTAACTGACTTGCCAAGTTAAATAAAGATTAAATAAAAGGTGTAAAAAAAATAATAATAATGTAATTCAACAAAAATCGGCCAAATCCGATTGCTATGAAAACTTGAAATCGGCCCCAATTAATCGGCCATTCTGATTAATCGGTCGACCTCTATTCTACACCACTTATTTTGTGGTCCCAAAAAGAGATGGAGGGTGTTGACCGATTCTGGACCTCTGCAACCTCAATGGGTACTTGAAGCTACTGAGATTCCACATGAGGTGCCCAGCCCGCGTGTTGCAGGCAGTGTCCAGGGACCAGTGGTTTGTGACGCTGGACCTGATGGATGCGTACTTCTGTGTTCCTGTTTATCCCAGCTCATTGGCAGTACCTCCGATTCGCTTTCGAAGGGAGGGCTTACGAATTCATGGTTCTCCCCTTTGGCCTCTCCTTGGCACCCCACACTTTCACAACTTCTCACGTACCGAAAATTGTTGATCCTCAATTACCTGGACGATTGGCTGATTGTGCCCCGACCAGGACCCAGGTCCTGTCAGACAGAGACGTGCTCCTGACTACAGGTTGACCGATTAATCGGAATGGCCGATTAATTAGGGACGATTTCAAGTTTTCATGACAATCGGAAATCTGTATTTTTGGGCGCCGATTTGCAGATTTATTTTATTTTTATACATTTATTTAACTTGGCAAGTCAGTTAAGAACACATTCTTATTTTCAATGACTAGGAACAGTTGGTTAACTGCCTTGTTCCGGGGCAGAACGACAGATTTTCACCTTGTCAGCTTGGGGGATCCAATCTTGCAACCTTACAGTTAACTAGTCCAACGCAATAACGACCTGCCCATCTCTCGTTGTACTCCACAAGGAGACTGCCTGTTACGCAAAAGCAGTAAGCCAAGGTAAGTTGCTAGCTAGCATTAAAATGATCTTATAAAAAACAATCAATCATAATCACTAGTTAACTACACATGGTTGATGATATTACTAGATATTATCTAGCGTGTCCTGCGTTGCATATAATCTGACTGAGCATACAAGCATATAAGTATCTAAGTATCTGACTGAGCGGTGGTAGGCAGAAGCAGGCGAGTAAACATTCATTCAAACAGCACTTTTGTGCGTTTTGCCAGCAGCTCCTCGTTGTGTGTCAAGCATTGCACTGTTTATGACTTCAAGCATATCAACTCCCGAGATGAGGCTGGTGTAACCGAAGTGAAATGGCTAGCTAGTTAGCGTGCGCTAATAGCGTTTCAAACGTCACTCACTCTGAGCCTTCTAGTAGTTGTTCCCCTTGCTCTGCATGGGTAACGCTGATTCGATGGCTGCTGTTGTCGTTGTGTTGCTGGTTCGAGCCCAGGGAGGAGTGAGGAGAGGAACGGAAGCTATACTGTTACACTGGCAATACTAAAGTGCCCATAAGAACATCCAATAGTCAAAGGTTAATGAAATACAAATGGTATAGAGGGGAAATAGTCCTATAATAACTACAACACTTTGTTTTGCATTATTTAAATAAAATTGAACATGTTTCATTATTTACTTGAGGCTAAATTTATTTTATTGATGTATTATATTAAGTTAAAATAAGTGTTCATTCAGTATTGTTGTAATTGTCATTATTACAAATAAAAATACAATTTTAATCGTCCGATTAATCGGTATCGGCTTTTTTGGCCCTCCAATAATCGGTATCGGCATTGAAAAATCATAATCGTGGGCTGGGTATTACTGTAAACAACGAGTCGTCTGACGCCCATCCAGAGGATGGCCTTCATTGGCATGGAACTGGACTCAGTCCTCATGAGAGCATGCTTGCCCACCAGAGGGGTTCAGGCGATCTTAACTTGCCTCGATTACTTTCGGCAGGGCCAGGTGGTCCCCGCCCTAACCTGCCAACGCCTGTTGGGCTTGCTGACGGCGGTCTTGTTGTTGATTCCCCTGGGCCTGCTCCATCTCCGGTGGTTCAACGGTGGTTCAACTCCCACCAGCTGCGCCCAAAGTGTCACCGTCACCGCCAGCTGCGGGTGACCGCACAGTGCCTCAGGGTACTGTTGAGGTTGCGCAGTCACTCCTTTCTCTCAGATGGGGTGGAGATGCTAAGGATGTGCCGCCGGGAGCTGGTCAGCACAGACACACGCCTCCCAGATTGGCTGGGGGTGTGTGACCAAGGGCAGGTCGGCCAGCGGCTGTTGGCTGCCCCTTGGAGCGGCAGGCACATCAATACACTACAGCTCCGAGCTGTACTGCTGGACCAGCAGTCTTTCCTTCCACATCTGAAGGGAAGACATTTCCTATTGAGAATGGACAACACCACAGTGGTGGCTTCCATCAACCATCAGGGTGGACTGAGGTCCCACCACCTCCATGTTATGACACGGGATCTCCTTCTCTGGGCTCAGGGACGTCTAGTGTCTCTACACGTAGCACACGTACCTGGCATCCTAAATGTGTCAGTGGATATGCTCTCGAAGGAGGGCCCGCCACCTTGGGACTGGAGCCTACATCCCCAGGTGGTGCAGCACCTGTGGGACAAGTTCGGGAGGGTGCAGATGGACCTGTTTGCCTCTCTGGACAATGCACACTGAGGTACTGTTGTACTCCGTGTCGGAGCCACCAGGGCCTCTGGGCACGAATGCTCTGGCTCATGATTGGCCAGGGCTGGAGCTTATGCATTCCCCCCTTTTCCCCTGATCCAGGCTGTGCTGGACAGGACCAGGATGGCAGAGCATCGTCTGCTTCTGGTGGCCCCATACTGGACCAGACAACCCTG
>NW_027040064.1:127071-145321 GCF_034236695.1 Oncorhynchus nerka | reverse complement strand
CTGGGTGGCTGAGCTGGTATCTATGACTACAGAGAGTTTTCTCTCTCTCTCTCTCTCTCTCTCTCTCTCTGACCTATGATCAGACGTTCATAGCAGCCGTTAAAAGATAAAGATTAGCATGTGGGGAAATCATTATAGGAGATGAAATACTGTGGAATAAGATGACAATATTATCTGAAAAGACTAAAAATAAACTATTCATAACAGAACAAGCGTATAAGAATATACTTTCAGTTCAACCAGGAGGATTTCCAAAGGAGAAATATCTATCATAAAACTCAGAACTAAGAACTGCCTCAAAAACGGACGCCTTCTTCTCAGTTTTAATAAAGGAATCCAGTAGAAATGTAAGGAGAGAAATTTAGATAGAAACAACTGGTTAAAACATCCCCAAGGGGAAGTCTGGACGTTTGGCGGGACAATGGTGGGACAGGAGGCTGTGTTCAGAGTCAAGCTGGCCCAGTTAAGGGCTCCCATCCTGGGTATGCGGTCACTGTATTCCCCCTGTTGGTTCTGTTCATCCGGAAGCCCTGAAAGTCTGTGATGCTGAGAGACTCCCAATTAAAACCTCAAAGGAACTCTAACTAAAACGGCAGAGTTACATAACACCTGGACTATCTCTCTAACTAAAACGGCAGAGTTACATAACACCTGGACTATCTCTCTAACTAAAAACGGCAGAGTTACATAACACCTGGACTATCTCTCTAACTAAAACGGCATAGTTAGATAACACCTGGACTATCTCTCTAACTAAAACGGCAGAGTTACATAACACCTGGACTATCTCTCTAACTAAAACGGCAGAGTTACATAACACCTGGACTATCTCTCTAACTAAAATGGCAGAGTTACATAACACCTGGACTATCTCTCTAACTAAAACGTCAGAGTTACATAACACCTGGACTATCTCTCTGACTATAAGAGTAGTGTTGTGTCAGACTATCTCTCTAACTATAAGAGTAGTGTTATGTCAGACTATCTCTCTGACTATAAGAGTAGTGTTGTGTCAGACTATCTCTCTAACTATAAGAGTAGTGTTGTGTCAGACTATAAGAGTAGTGTTGTGTCAGACTATCTCTCTGACTATAAGAGTAGTGTTGTGTCAGACTATATCTCTGACTATAAGAGTAGTGTTGTGTCAGACTATAAGAGTAGTGTTGTGTCAGACTATCTCTCTGACTATAAGAGTAGTGTTGTGTCAGACTATCTCTCTAACTATAAGAGTAGTGTTATGTCAGACTATAAGAGTAGTGTTGTGTCAGACTATCTCTCTGACTATAAGAGTAGTGTTATGTCAGACTATCTCTCTGACTATAAGAGTAGTGTTATGTCAGACTATCTCTCTGACTATAAGAGTAGTGTTGTGTCAGACTATATCTCTGACTATAAGAGTAGTGTTGTGTCAGACTATATCTCTGACTATAAGAGTAGTGTTGTGTCAGACTATATCTCTGACTATAAGAGTAGTGTTGTGTCAGACTATAAGAGTAGTGTTGTGTCAGACTATCTCTCTGACTATAAGAGTAGTGTTGTGTCAGACTATCTCTCTGACTATAAGAGTAGTGTTGTGTCAGACTATATCTCTGACTATAAGAGTAGTGTTGTGTCAGACTATATCTCTGACTATAAGAGTAGTGTTGTGTCAGACTATATCTCTGACTATAAGAGTAGTGTTGTGTCAGACTATCTCTCTAACTATAAGAGTAGTGTTGTGTCAGACTATATCTCTGACTATAAGAGTAGTGTTGTGTCAGACTATAAGAGTAGTGTTGTGTCAGACTATCTCTCTGACTATAAGAGTAGTGTTGTGTCAGACTATAAGAGTAGTGTTGTGTCAGACTATCTCTCTGACTATAAGAGTAGTGTTGTGTCAGACTATAAGAGTAGTGTTGTGTCAGACTATCTCTCTGACTATAAGAGTAGTGTTGTGTCAGACTATCTCTCTAACTATAAGAGTAGTGTTATGTCAGACTATCTCTCTGACTATAAGAGTAGTGTTATGTCAGACCTGCACTCTTTTTCTCTCCTACTCTCAGTCTGTTTATCTCTCCTCCTCTCTCAGTCTGTTTATCTCTCCTCCTCCTCTCTGTCTGTTTATCTCTCCTCTTCTCTCAGTCTGTTTATCTCTCCTCCTCTCTGTCTGTTTATCTCTCCTCCTCTCTCAGTCTGTTTATCTCTCCTCTCTCAGTCTATTTATCTCTCCTCCTCTTCTATCTGTCTGTTTATCTCCTCCTCTTCTCTCAGTCTATTTATCTCTCCTCCTCTCTCAGTCTGTTTATCTCTCCTCTCTCAGTCTATTTATCTCTCCTCCTCTTCTCTCAGTCTGTTTATCTCCTCCTCTTCTCTCAGTCTGTTTATCTCTCCTCCTCTTCTCTCAGTCTGTTTATCTCTCCTCCTCTCTCAATCTATTTATCTCTCCTCCTCTCTGTCTGTTTATCTCTCCTCTCTCAGTCTGTTTATCTCTCCTCCTCCTCTCTGTCTGTTTATCTCTCCTCTTCTCTCAGTCTGTTTATCTCTCCTCCTCTCTGTCTGTTTATCTCTCCTCTTCTCCCAGTCTGTTTATCTCTCCTCCTCCTCTCTCAGTCTATTTATCTCTCCTCCTATCTCAGTCTGTTTATCTCTCCTCCTCTCTGTCTGTTTATCTCTCCTCCTCTCTCAGTCTATTTATCTCTCCTCCTCTCTCAGTCTGTTTATCTCTCCTCCTCTCTCAGTCTATTTATCTCTCCTCCTCTCTCAGTCTGTTTATCTCTCCTCCTCTCTCAGTCTATTTATCTCTCCTCCTCCTCTCTCAGTCTATTTATCTCTCCTCCTATCTCAGTCTGTTTATCTCTCCTCCTCTCTGTCTGTTTATCTCTCCTCCTCTCTCAGTCTATTTATCTCTCCTCCTCTCTGTCTGTTTATCTCTCCTCTTCTCTCAGTCTGTTTATCTCTCCTCCTCTCTGTCTGTTTATCTCTCCTCCTCTCTCAGTCTGTTTATCTCTCCTCCTCTCTCAGTCTATTTATCTCTCCTCCTATCTCAGTCTGTTTATCTCTCCTCCTCTCTCAGTCTGTTTATCTCTCCTCTCTCAGTCTATTTATCTCTCCTCCTCTTCTCTCTGTCTGTTTATCTCCTCCTCTTCTCTCAGTCTATTTATCTCTCCTCCTCTCTCAGTCTGTTTATCTCTCCTCCTCTTCTCTCAGTCTGTTTATCTCTCCTCCTCTCTCAGTCTGTTTATCTCTCCTCCTCTCTCAGTCTGTTTATCTCTCCTCCTCCTCTCAGTCTGTTTATCTCTCCTCTTCTCTCAGTCTGTTTATCTCTCCTCTTCTCTCAGTCTGTTTATCTCTCCTCCTCTCTCAGTCTGTTTATCTCTCCTCCTCCTCTCAGTCTGTTTATCTCTCCTCTTCTCTCAGTCTGTTTATCTCTCCTCCTATCTCAGTCTGTTTATCTCTCCTCCTCTCTCAGTCTGTTTATCTCTCCTCTCTCAGTCTATTTATCTCTCCTCCTCTTCTCTCTGTCTGTTTATCTCCTCCTCTTCTCTCAGTCTATTTATCTCTCCTCCTCTCTCAGTCTGTTTATCTCTCCTCCTCTTCTCTCAGTCTGTTTATCTCTCCTCCTCCTCTCTCAGTCTGTTTATCTCTCCTCCTCCTCTCTCAGTCTGTTTATCTCTCCTCCTCTCTCTGTCTATTTATCTCTCCTCCTCTTCTCTCAGTCTGTTTATCTCTCCTCCTCTCTGTCTGTTTATCTCTCCTCCTCCTCTCTGTCTGTTTATCTCTCCTCCTCTTCTCTCAGTCTGTTTATCTCTCCTCCTCTCTGTCTGTTTATCTCTCCTCCTCCTCTCTGTCTGTTTATCTCTCCTCTTCTCTCAGTCTGTTTATCTCTCCTCTTCTCTCAGTCTGTTTATCTCTCCTCCTCCTCTCAGTCTGTTTATCTCTCCTCCTCCTCTCTGTCTGTTTATCTCTCCTCTTCTCTCAGTCTGTTTATCTCTCCTCTTCTCTCAGTCTGTTTATCTCTCCTCCTCCTCTCAGTCTGTTTATCTCTCCTCCTCTCTCAGTCTGTTTATCTCTCCTCCTCCTCTCTGTCTGTTTATCTCTCCTCTTCTCTCAGTCTGTTTATCTCTCCTCTTCTCTCAGTCTGTTTATCTCTCCTCCTCTCTCAGTCTGTTTATCTCTCCTCCTCTCTCTGTCTATTTATCTCTCCTCCTCTTCTCTCAGTCTGTTTATCTCTCCTCCTCTCAGTCTGTTTATCTCCTCCTCTTCTCTCAGTCTGTTTATCTCTCCTCCTCTTCTCTCAGTCTGTTTATCTCTCCTCCTCTTCTCTCAGTCTGTTTATCTCTCCTCCTCTCTCAGTCTGTTTATCTCTCCTCCTCTTCTCTCAGTCTGTTTCTCTCTCCTCCTCTCTCAGTCTGTTTATCTCTCCTCCTCTCTCAGTCTGTTTATCTCTCTTCTCTCAGTCTATTTATCTCTCCTCCTCTTCTCTCAGTCTGTTTATCTCTCCTCCTCTCAGTCTGTTTATCTCTCCTCCTCTCTGTCTATTTATCTATCCTCCTCTCTCAGTCTATTTATCTATCCTCCTCTCTCAGTCTGTTTATCTCTCCTCCTCTCTCAGTCTGTTTATCTCTCCTCCTCTCTCAGTCTGTTTATCTCTCCTCCTCTCTCAGTCTGTTTATCTCTCCTCCTCTCTCAGTCTGTTTATCTCTCTTCTCTCAGTCTATTTATCTCTCCTCCTCTCTCAGTCTGTTTATCTCTCCTCCTCTCTCAGTCTATTTATCTCTCCTCCTCTCTCAGTCTGTTTATCTCTCCTCCTCTCTCAGTCTATTTATCTCTCCTCCTCTCTGTCTGTTTACCTCTCCTCCTCTTCTCTCAGTCTGTTTATCTCTCCTCCTCTTCTCAGTCTGTTTATCTCTCCTCCTCTTCTCTCAGTCTGTTTATCTCTCTTCCTCTCTCAGTCTGTTTATCTCTCCTCCTCTTCTCTCAGTCTATTTATCTCTCCTCCTCTTCTCTCAGTCTGTTTATCTCTCCTCCTCTCTCAGTCTGTTTATCTCTCCTCCTCTCTGTCTATTTATCTCTCCTCCTCTCTGTCTGTTTATCTCTCCTCCTCTCTCAGTCTGTTTATCTCTCCTCCTCCTCTCTGTCTATTTATCTCTCCTCCTCTCTGTCTGTTTATCTCTCCTCCTCTTCTCTCAGTCTATTTATCTCTCCTCCTCTTCTCTCAGTCTGTTTATCTCTCCTCCTCTCTCAGTCTGTTTATCTCTCCTCTCTCAGTCTATTTATCTCTCCTCTCTCTGTCTATTTATCTCTCCTCCTCTTCTCTCAGTCTGTTTATCTCTCCTCCTCTTCTCTCAGTCTGTTTATCTCTCCTCCTCTTCTCTCAGTCTGTTTATCTCTCCTCCTCTTCTCTCAGTCTGTTTCTCTCTTCTCTCAGTCTGTTTATCTCTCCTCCTCCTCTCTCAGTCTGTTTATCTCTCCTCCTCCTCTCTCAGTCTGTTTATCTCTCCTCCTCTCTCAGTCTGTTTCTCTCTCCTCCTCTCTCAGTCTGTTTATCTCTCCTCCTCTCTCAGTCTGTTTATCTCTCCTCCTCTCTCAGTCTGTTTATCTCTCCTCCTCTCTCAGTCTGTTTATCTCTCCTCCTCTCTCAGTCTGTTTATCTCTCCTCCTCTCTCAGTCTGTTTATCTCTTCTCTCAGTCTGTTTATCTCTCCTCCTCCTCTCTCAGTCTGTTTATCTCTCCTCCTCTTCTCTCAGTCTGTTTATCTCTCCTCCTCTTCTCTCAGTCTGTTTCTCTCTTCTCTCAGTCTGTTTATCTCTCCTCCTCTTCTCTCAGTCTATTTATCTCTCGTCCTCTTCTCTCAGTCTGTTTATCTCTCCTCCTCTCAGTCTATTTATCTATCCTCCTCTCTCAGTCTATTTATCTCTCCTCCTCTTCTCTCAGTCTGTTTCTCTCCTCCTCTCTCAGTCTGTTTATCTCTCCTCCTCTCTCAGTCTATTTATCTCTCCTCCTCTCTCAGTCTATTTATCTATCCTCCTCTTCTCTCAGTCTGTTTCTCTCCTCCTCTCTCAGTCTGTTTATCTCTCTTCTCTCAGTCTATTTATCTCTCCTCCTCTCTCAGTCTGTTTATCTCTCCTCCTCTCTCAGTCTGTTTATCTCTCCTCCTCTCTCAGTCTATTTATCTCTCCTCCTATCTCAGTCTGTTTATCTCTCCTCCTATCTCAGTCTATTTATCTCTCCTCCTCTCTCAGTCTATTTATCTCTCCTCCTCTTCTCTCAGTCTGTTTATCTCTCCTCCTCTTCTCTCAGTCTGTTTATCTCTCCTCCTCTCTCAGTCTGTTTATCTCTCCTCCTCTCTCAGTCTATTTATCTCTCCTCTTCTCTCAGTCTGTTTATCTCTCCTCTTCTCTCCGTCTGTTTATCTCTCCTCCTCTTCTCTCAGTCTGTTTATCTCTCCTCCTCCTCTCAGTCTGTTTATCTCTCCTCCTCTTCTCTTAGTCTGTTTATCTCTCCTCCTCTTCTCTCAATCTGTTTATCTCTCCTCCTCTCTCAGTCTGTTTATCTCTCCTCCTCTCTCAGTCTGTTTATCTCTCCTCCTCCTCTCTCAGTCTGTTTATCTCTCCTCCTCTCTCTCAGTCTGTTTATCTCTCCTCCTCTTCTCTCAGTCTGTTTATCTCTCCTCCTCTTCTCTCAGTCTGTTTATCTCTCCTCCTCTCTCAGTCTGTTTATCTCTCCTCCTCCTCTCTCAGTCTGTTTATCTCTCCTCCTCCTCTCTCAGTCTGTTTATCTCTCCTCTTCTCTCCGTCTGTTTATCTCTCTCTCTTCTCTCCAGTCTGTTTATCTCTCCTCTTCTCTCAGTCTGTTTATCTCTCCTCTTCTCTCAGTCTGTTTATCTCTCCTCCTCTCTCAGTCTGTTTATCTCTCCTCCTCCTCTCTCAGTCTGTTTATCTCTCCTCCTCTCTCAGTCTGTTTATCTCTCCTCCTCTTCTCTCAGTCTGTTTATCTCTCCTCCTCTTCTCTCAGTCTGTTTATCTCTCCTCTTCTCTCAGTCTGTTTATCTCTCCTCTTCTCTCAGTCTGTTTATCTCTCCTCTTCTCTCAGTCTGTTTATCTCTCCTCTTCTCTCAGTCTGTTTATCTCTCCTCTTCTCTCCGTCTGTTTATCTCTCCTCCTCTTCTCTCAGTCTGTTTTATCTCTCCTCCTCTCTCAGTCTATTTATCTCTCCTCCTCTCTCAGTCTGTTTATCTCTCCTCCTCTCTCCAGTCTATTTATCTCTCCTCCTCTCTCCAGTCTGTTTATCTCTCCTCCTCTCTCAGTCTATTTATCTCTCCTCCTCCTCTCTCAGTCTATTTATCTCTCCTCCTATCTCAGTCTGTTTATCTCTCCTCCTCTCTGTCTGTTTATCTCTCCTCCTCTCTCAGTCTATTTATCTCTCCTCCTCTCTGTCTGTTTATCTCTCCTCTTCTCTCAGTCTGTTTATCTCTCCTCCTCTCTGTCTGTTTATCTCTCCTCCTCTCTCAGTCTGTTTATCTCTCCTCCTCTCTCAGTCTATTTATCTCTCCTCCTATCTCAGTCTGTTTATCTCTCCTCCTCTCTCAGTCTGTTTATCTCTCCTCTCTCAGTCTATTTATCTCTCCTCCTCTTCTCTCTGTCTGTTTATCTCCTCCTCTTCTCTCAGTCTATTTATCTCTCCTCCTCTCTCTCAGTCTGTTTATCTCTCCTCCTCTTCTCTCAGTCTGTTTATCTCTCCTCCTCTCTCAGTCTGTTTATCTCTCCTCCTCTCTCAGTCTGTTTATCTCTCCTCCTCCTCTCAGTCTGTTTATCTCTCCTCTTCTCTCAGTCTGTTTATCTCTCCTCTTCTCTCAGTCTGTTTATCTCTCCTCCTCTCTCAGTCTGTTTATCTCTCCTCCTCCTCTCAGTCTGTTTATCTCTCCTCTTCTCTCAGTCTGTTTATCTCTCCTCCTATCTCAGTCTGTTTATCTCTCCTCCTCTCTCAGTCTGTTTATCTCTCCTCTCTCCAGTCTATTTATCTCTCCTCCTCTTCTCTCTGTCTGTTTATCTCCTCCTCTTCTCTCAGTCTATTTATCTCTCCTCCTCTCTCAGTCTGTTTATCTCTCCTCCTCTTCTCTCAGTCTGTTTATCTCTCCTCCTCCTCTCTCCAGTCTGTTTATCTCTCCTCCTCCTCTCTCAGTCTGTTTATCTCTCCTCCTCTCTCTGTCTATTTATCTCTCCTCCTCTTCTCTCAGTCTGTTTATCTCTCCTCCTCTCTGTCTGTTTATCTCTCCTCCTCCTCTCTGTCTGTTTATCTCTCCTCCTCTTCTCTCCAGTCTGTTTATCTCTCCTCCTCTCTGTCTGTTTATCTCTCCTCCTCCTCTCTGTCTGTTTATCTCTCCTCTTCTCTCCAGTCTGTTTATCTCTCCTCTTCTCTCAGTCTGTTTATCTCTCCTCCTCCTCTCAGTCTGTTTATCTCTCCTCCTCCTCTCTGTCTGTTTATCTCTCCTCTTCTCTCAGTCTGTTTATCTCTCCTCTTCTCTCAGTCTGTTTATCTCTCCTCCTCCTCTCAGTCTGTTTATCTCTCCTCCTCTCTCAGTCTGTTTATCTCTCCTCCTCCTCTCTGTCTGTTTATCTCTCCTCTTCTCTCAGTCTGTTTATCTCTCCTCTTCTCTCAGTCTGTTTATCTCTCCTCCTCTCTCAGTCTGTTTATCTCTCCTCCTCTCTCTGTCTATTTATCTCTCCTCCTCTTCTCTCCAGTCTGTTTATCTCTCCTCCTCTCCAGTCTGTTTATCTCCTCCTCTTCTCTCCAGTCTGTTTATCTCTCCTCCTCTTCTCTCAGTCTGTTTATCTCTCCTCCTCTTCTCTCAGTCTGTTTCTCTCCTCCTCTCTCAGTCTGTTTTATCTCTCCTCCTCTTCTCAGTCTGTTTCTCTCTCCTCCTCTCTCCAGTCTGTTTATCTCTCCTCCTCTCTCTCAGTCTGTTTATCTCTCTTCTCTCCAGTCTATTTATCTCTCCTCCTCTTCTCTCCAGTCTGTTTATCTCTCCTCCTCTCAGTCTGTTTATCTCTCCTCCTCTCTTCTATTTATCTATCCTCCTCTCTCAGTCTATTTATCTATCCTCCTCTCTCAGTCTGTTTATCTCTCCTCCTCTCTCAGTCTGTTTTATCTCTCCTCCTCTCTCCCAGTCTGTTTATCTCTCCTCCTCTCTCAGTCTGTTTATCTCTCCTCCTCTCTCTCAGTCTGTTTTATCTCTCTTCTCTCAGTCTATTTATCTCTCCTCCTCTCTCAGTCTGTTTATCTCTCCTCCTCTCTCAGTCTATTTATCTCTCCTCCTCTCTCAGTCTGTTTATCTCTCCTCCTCTCTCAGTCTATTTATCTCTCCTCCTCTCTGTCTGTTTACCTCTCCTCCTCTTCTCTCAGTCTGTTTATCTCTCCTCCTCTTCTCAGTCTGTTTATCTCTCCTCCTCTTCTCTCAGTCTGTTTATCTCTCTTCCTCTCTCAGTCTGTTTATCTCTCCTCCTCTTCTCTCCAGTCTATTTATCTCTCCTCCTCTTCTCTCAGTCTATTGTTTATCTCTCCTCCTCTCTCAGTCTGTTTATCTCTCCTCCTCTCTGTCTGTTTATCTCTCCTCCTCTCTGTCTGTTTATCTCTCCTCCTCTCTCAGTGTTTTATCTCTCCTCCTCCTCTCTGTCTATTTTATCTCTCCTCCTCTCTGTCTGTTTATCTCTCCTCCTCTTCTCAGTCTGTTTATCTCTCCTCCTCTTCTCTCAGTCTGTTTATCTCTCCTCTCTCTCAATCTGTTTATCTCTCCCTCTCTCAGTCTATTTATCTCTCCTCCTCTTCTCTGTCTATTTATCTCTCCTCCTCTTCTCTCCAGTCTGTTTATCTCTCCTCCTCTTCTCTCCAGTCTGTTTATCTCCTCCTCTTCTCTCAGTCTGTTTATCTCTCCTCCTCTTCTCTCAGTCTGTTTCTCTCTTCTCTCAGTCTGTTTATCTCTCCTCCTCCTCTCTCAGTCTGTTTATCTCTCCTCCTCCTCTCTCAGTCTGTTTATCTCTCCTCCTCTCTCTCAGTCTGTTTCTCTCTCCTCCCTCTCTCCAGTCTGTTTATCTCTCCCTCCTCTCTCAGTCTGTTTATCTCTCCTCCTCTCTCCAGTCTGTTTATCTCTCCTCCTCTCTCAGTCTGTTTATCTCTCCTCCTCTCTCCCAGTCATTTTATCTCTCCTCCTCTCTCAGTCTGTTTATCTCTTCTCTCAGTCTGTTTATCTCTCCTCCTCCTCTCTCAGTCTGTTTATCTCTCCTCCTCTTCTCTCAGTCTGTTTTATCTCCTCCTCTTCTCTCAGTCTGTTTCTCTCTTCTCTCAGTCTGTTTATCTCTCCTCCTCTTCTCTCCAGTCTATTTATCTCTCGTCCTCTTCTCTCAGTCTGTTTATCTCTCCTCCTCTTCTCTCCAGTCTGTTTATCTATCCTCCTCTCTCAGTCTGTTTATCTCTCTCTCAGTCTCTTCTCCTCAGTCTGTTTATCTCCTCCTCCTCTCTCAGTCTATTTTATCTCTCCTCCTCTCTCAGTCTATTTATCTATCCTCCTCTTCTCTCCAGTCTGTTTCTCTCCTCCTCTCTCAGTCTGTTTATCTCTCTTCTCCTCTATTTATCTCCTCTCTCAGTCTATTTATCTCTCTCCTCTCTCAGTCTATTTATCTCTCCTCCTCTCTCAGTCTATTTATTATCTCAGTCTGTTTATCTCTCCTCCTATCTCCAGTCTATTTATCTCTCCTCCTCTCTCCAGTCTATTTATCTCTCCTCCCTCTTCTCTCAGTCTGTTTATCTCTCCTCCTCCTCTTCTCTCCAGTCTGTTTATCTCTCCTCCTCTCTCCAGTCTGTTTATCTCTCCTCCTCTCAGTCTGTTTATCTCTCCTCTTCTCTCAGTCTGTTTTATCTCTCCTCTTCTCTCCGTCTGTTTATCTCTCCTCCTCTTCTCTCAGTCTGTTTATCTCTCCTCCTCCTCTCAGTCTGTTTATCTCTCCTCCTCTTCTCTTAGTCTGTTTATCTCTCCTCCTCTTCTCTCCAATCTGTTTATCTCTCCTCCTCTCTCAGTCTGTTTATCTCTCTCCTCTCTCAGTCTGTTTATCTCTCCTCCCTCCTCTCTCAGTCTGTTTATCTCTCCTCTCTCTCAGTCTGTTTATCTCTCTCCTCTTCTCTCAGTCTGTTTATCTCTCTCCTCCTCTTATCTCAGTCTGTTTATCTCTCCTCCTCTCTCAGTCTGTTTATCTCTCTCCTCCTCTCTCAGTCTGTTTTATCTCTCCTCCCTCCTCTCTCCAGTCTGTTTATCTCTCCTCTTCTCTCCGTCTGTTTATCTCTCCTCTTCTCTCCGTCTGTTTATCTCTCCTCTTCTCTCAGTCTGTTTATCTCTCCTCTTCTCTCAGTCTGTTTATCTCTCCTCCTCTCTCAGTCTGTTTATCTCTCCTCCTCCTCTCTCAGTCTGTTTATCTCTCCTCCTCTCTCAGTCTGTTTATCTCTCCTCCTCTTCTCTCAGTCTGTTTATCTCTCCTCCTCTTCTCTCAGTCTGTTTATCTCTCCTCTTCTCTCAGTCTGTTTATCTCTCCTCTTCTCTCAGTCTGTTTATCTCTCCTCTTCTCTCAGTCTGTTTATCTCTCCTCTTCTCTCAGTCTGTTTATCTCTCCTCTTCTCTCCGTCTGTTTATCTCTCCTCCTCTTCTCTCAGTCTGTTTATCTCTCCTCCTCCTCTCAGTCTGTTTATCTCTCCTCCTCTTCTCTCAGTCTGTTTATCTCTCCTCCTCTTCTCTCAGTCTGTTTATCTCTCTCCTCTCTCAGTCTGTTTATCTCTCCTCCTCTCTCAGTCTGTTTATCTCTCCTCTCCTCTCTCAGTCTGTTTATCTCTCCTCCTCTCTCAGTCTGTTTATCTCTCCTCCTCTTCTCTCAGTCTGTTTTATCTCTCCTCCTCTCTTCTCTCCAGTCTGTTTATCTCTCCTCCTCTCTCAGTCTGTTTATCTCTCCCCTCCTCTCTCAGTCTGTTTTATCTCTCCTCCTCCTCTCTCAGTCTGTTTATCTCTCCTCCTCCCTCTCTCAGTCTGTTTATCTCTCCTCTCTCCGAGTCTATTTATCTCTCCTCCTCTTCTCTCAGTCTGTTTATCTCTCCTCTCTCAGTCTGTTTATCTCTCTCCCTCTTCTCTCAGTCTGTTTATCTCTCCTCCCCTCTTCTCTCCAGTCTGTTTATCTCTCCTCCTCTTCTCTCAGTCTGTTTATCTCTCCTCCTCTCTCAGTCTGTTTATCTCTCCTCCTCTTCTCTCAGTCTGTTTCTCTCTCTCCTCTTCTCTCAGTCTATTTATCTCTCCTCCTCTTCTCTCAGTCTGTTTATCTCTCCTCCTCTTCTCTCAGTCTGTTTATCTCTCCTCCTCTTCTCAGTCTGTTTATCTCTCCTCCTCTTCTCAGTCTGTTTATCTCTCCTCCTCTTCTCTCAGTCTGTTTATCTCTCTCCTCTCTCAGTCTGTTTATCTCTCCTCCTCTCTCAGTCTGTTTATCTCTCAGTCTGTTTATCTCTCCTCCTCTTCTCTCAGTCTGTTTATCTCCTCCCTCTTCTCTCCAGTCTGTTTATCTCTCCTCTCTCAGTCTGTTTATCTCTCCTCCTCTTCTCTCAGTCTGTTTATCTCTCCTCCTCTCTCAGTCTGTTTATCTCTCCTCCTCTCTCAGTCTGTTTATCTCTCCTCCTCCTCCTCTCAGTCTATTTATCTCTCCTCCTCTTCTCTCAGTCTATTTATCTCTCCTCCTCTTCTCTCAGTCTGTTTATCTCTCCTCTCTCAGTCTGTTTATCTCTCCTCCTCCTCTCTCAGTCTATTTATCTCTCCTCCTCTCTCAGTCTATTTATCTCTCCTCCTCTTCTCTCAGTCTGTTTATCTCTCCTCCTCTTCTCTCAGTCTGTTTCTCTCTTCTCTCAGTCTGTTTATCTCTCCTCCTCTCTCAGTCTATTTATCTCTCCTCCTCTCTCAGTCTGTTTATCTCTCCTCCTCTCTCAGTCTATTTATCTCTCCTCTCTGTCTGTTTATCTCTCCTCCTCTCTCAGTCTGTTTATCTCTCCTCCTCCTCTCTCCAGTCTATTTATCTCTCCTCCTATCTCAGTCTGTTTTATCTCTCCCTCCTCTCTGTCTGTTTATCTCTCCTCTCTCTCAGTCTATTTTATCTCTCCTCCTCTCTGTCTGTTTATCTCTCCTCTTCTCTCAGTCTGTTTATCTCTCCCTCCTCTCTGTCTGTTTATCTCTCCTCCTCTCTCAGTCTGTTTATCTCTCCTCCTCTCTCAGTCTATTTATCTCTCCTCCTATCTCAGTCTGTTTATCTCTCCTCCTCTCTCCAGTCTGTTTATCTCTCCTCTCTCCAGTCTATTTATCTCTCCTCCTCTTCTCTCTGTCTGTTTATCTCCTCCTCTTCTCTCAGTCTATTTATCTCTCCTCCTCTCTCAGTCTGTTTATCTCTCCTCCTCTTCTCTCAGTCTGTTTATCTCTCCCTCCTCTCTCAGTCTGTTTATCTCTCCTCCTCTCTCAGTCTGTTTATCTCTCCTCCTCTCTCAGTCTGTTTATCTCTCCTCTTCTCTCAGTCTGTTTATCTCTCTCTTCTCTCAGTCTGTTTATCTCTCCTCCTCTCTCAGTCTGTTTATCTCTCCTCCTCCCTCTCAGTCTGTTTATCTCTCCTCTTCTCTCCAGTCTGTTTATCTCTCCTCCTATCTCAGTCTGTTTATCTCTCTCCTCCCTCTCAGTCTGTTTATCTCTCCTCTCTCCAGTCTATTTATCTCTCCTCCTCTTCTCTCTGTCTGTTTATCTCCTCCTCTTCTCTCAGTCTATTTATCTCTCCTCCTCTCTCAGTCTGTTTATCTCTCCTCCTCTTCTCTCAGTCTGTTTATCTCTCCTCCTCCTCTCTCAGTCTGTTTATCTCTCCTCCTCCTCTCTCCAGTCTGTTTATCTCTCCTCCTCTCTCTGTCTATTTATCTCTCCTCCTCTTCTCTCAGTCTGTTTATCTCTCCTCCCTCTGTCTGTTTTTATCTCTCCTCCTCCTCTCTGTCTGTTTATCTCTCCTCCTCTTCTCTCCAGTCTGTTTATCTCTCCTCTCTGTCTGTTTATCTCTCCTCCTCCTCTCTGTCTGTTTATCTCTCCTCTTCTCTCAGTCTGTTTATCTCTCCTCTTCTCTCAGTCTGTTTATCTCTCCTCCTCCTCTCAGTCTGTTTATCTCTCCTCCTCCTCTCTGTCTGTTTATCTCTCCTCTTCTCTCAGTCTGTTTATCTCTCCTCTTCTCTCAGTCTGTTTATCTCTCAGTCTCTCTCCTCTCTCAGTCTGTTTATCTCTCCTCCTCTCTCAGTCTGTTTATCTCTCCTCTTCTCTCAGTCTGTTTATCTCTCCTCCTCTCTCAGTCTGTTTATCTCTCCTCCTCTCTCTGTCTATTTATCTCTCCTCCTCTTCTCTCAGTCTGTTTATCTCTCCTCCTCTCAGTCTGTTTATCTCCTCCTCTTCTCTCAGTCTGTTTATCTCTCCTCCTCTTCTCTCAGTCTGTTTTATCTCTCCTCCTCTTCTCTCAGTCTGTTTATCTCTCCTCCTCTCTCAGTCTGTTTATCTCTCCTCCTCTTCTCTCAGTCTGTTTCTCTCTCCTCCTCTCTCCAGTCTGTTTATCTCTCCTCCTCTCTCAGTCTGTTTATCTCTCTTCTCTCAGTCTATTTATCTCTCCTCCTCTTCTCTCAGTCTGTTTATCTCTCCTCCTCTCAGTCTGTTTATCTCTCCTCCTCTCTGTCTATTTATCTATCCTCCTCTCTCAGTCTATTTATCTATCCTCCTCTCTCAGTCTGTTTATCTCTCCTCCTCTCTCCCTCAGTCTGTTTATCTCTCCTCCTCTCTCAGTCTGTTTATCTCTCCTCCTCTCTCAGTCTGTTTATCTCTCCTCCTCTCTCAGTCTGTTTATCTCTCTTCTCTCAGTCTATTTATCTCTCCTCCTCTCTCAGTCTGTTTATCTCTCCTCCTCTCTCAGTCTATTTATCTCTCCTCCTCTCTCAGTCTGTTTATCTCTCCTCCTCTCTCAGTCTATTTATCTCTCCTCCTCTCTGTCTGTTTACCTCTCCTCCTCTTCTCTCAGTCTGTTTATCTCTCCTCCTCTTCTCAGTCTGTTTATCTCTCCTCCTCTTCTCTCAGTCTGTTTATCTCTCTTCCTCTCTCAGTCTGTTTATCTCTCCTCCTCTTCTCTCAGTCTATTTATCTCTCCTCCTCTTCTCTCAGTCTGTTTATCTCTCCTCCTCTCTCAGTCTGTTTATCTCTCCTCCTCTCTGTCTATTTATCTCTCCTCCTCTCTGTCTGTTTATCTCTCCTCCTCTCTCAGTCTGTTTATCTCTCCTCCTCCTCTCTGTCTATTTATCTCTCCTCCTCTCTGTCTGTTTATCTCTCCTCTCTCAGTCTGTTTATCTCTCCTCCTCTCTCAGTCTGTTTATCTCTCCTCTCTCAGTCTATTTATCTCTCCTCTCTCTGTCTATTTATCTCTCCTCTCTCTCTCAGTCTGTTTATCTCTCCTCCTCTTCTCTCAGTCTGTTTATCTCTCCTCCTCTTCTCTCAGTCTGTTTATCTCTCCTCCTCTTCTCTCAGTCTGTTTATCTCTCCTCCTCTTCTCTCAGTCTGTTTCTCTCTTCTCTCAGTCTGTTTATCTCTCCTCCTCCTCTCTCAGTCTGTTTATCTCTCCTCCTCCTCTCTCAGTCTGTTTATCTCTCCTCCTCTCTCAGTCTGTTTCTCTCTCCTCCTCTCTCAGTCTGTTTATCTCTCCTCCTCTCTCAGTCTGTTTATCTCTCCTCCTCTCTCAGTCTGTTTATCTCTCCTCCTCTCTCAGTCTGTTTATCTCTCCTCCTCTCTCAGTCTGTTTATCTCTCCTCCTCTCTCAGTCTGTTTATCTCTTCTCTCAGTCTGTTTATCTCTCCTCCTCCTCTCTCAGTCTGTTTATCTCTCCTCTCTTCTCTCTGGTCTGTTTATCTCTCCTCCTCTTCTCTCCAGTCTGTTTCTCTCTTCTCTCAGTCTGTTTATCTCTCCTCCTCTTCTCTCAGTCTGTTTATCTCTCGTCCTCTTCTCTCCAGTCTGTTTATCTCTCCTCCTCTCAGTCTAGTTATCTATCCTCCTCTCTCAGTCTATTTATCTCTCCTCCTCTTCTCTCAGTCTGTTTCTCTCCTCCTCTCTCCAGTCTGTTTATCTCTCCTCCTCTCTCAGTCTATTTATCTCTCCTCCTCTCTCAGTCTATTTATCTATCCTCCTCTTCTCTCAGTCTGTTTCTCTCCTCCTCTCTCAGTCTGTTTATCTCTCTTCTCTCAGTCTATTTATCTCTCCTCCTCTCTCCAGTCTGTTTATCTCTCCTCCTCTCTCTCAGTCTGTTTATCTCTCCTCCTCTCTCAGTCTATTTATCTCTCCTCCTATCTCAGTCTGTTTATCTCTCCTCCTATCTCAGTCTATTTATCTCTCCTCCTCTCTCAGTCTATTTATCTCTCCTCCTCTTCTCTCAGTCTGTTTATCTCTCCTCCTCTTCTCTCAGTCTGTTTATCTCTCCTCCTCTCTCAGTCTGTTTATCTCTCCTCCTCTCTCAGTCTGTTTATCTCTCCTCTTCTCAGTCTGTTTATCTCTCCTCTTCTCTCCGTCTGTTTATCTCTCCTCCTCTTCTCTCAGTCTGTTTATCTCTCCTCCTCCTCTCAGTCTGTTTATCTCTCCTCCTCTTCTCTTAGTCTGTTTATCTCTCCTCCTCTTCTCTCAATCTGTTTATCTCTCCTCCTCTCTCAGTCTGTTTATCTCTCCTCCTCTCTCAGTCTGTTTATCTCTCCTCCTCCTCTCTCAGTCTGTTTATCTCTCCTCCTCTCTCAGTCTGTTTATCTCTCCTCCTCTTCTCTCAGTCTGTTTATCTCTCCTCCTCTTATCTCAGTCTGTTTATCTCTCCTCCTCTCTCAGTCTGTTTATCTCTCCTCCTCCTCTCTCAGTCTGTTTATCTCTCCTCCTCCTCTCTCAGTCTGTTTATCTCTCCTCTTCTCTCCGTCTGTTTATCTCTCCTCTTCTCTCCGTCTGTTTATCTCTCCTCTTCTCTCAGTCTGTTTATCTCTCCTCTTCTCTCAGTCTGTTTATCTCTCCTCCTCTCTCAGTCTGTTTATCTCTCCTCCTCCTCTCTCAGTCTGTTTATCTCTCCTCCTCTCTCAGTCTGTTTATCTCTCCTCCTCTTCTCTCAGTCTGTTTATCTCTCCTCCTCTTCTCTCAGTCTGTTTATCTCTCCTCTTCTCTCAGTCTGTTTATCTCTCCTCTTCTCTCAGTCTGTTTATCTCTCCTCTTCTCTCAGTCTGTTTATCTCTCCTCTTCTCTCAGTCTGTTTATCTCTCCTCTTCTCTCCGTCTGTTTATCTCTCCTCCTCTTCTCTCAGTCTGTTTATCTCTCCTCCTCCTCTCAGTCTGTTTATCTCTCCTCCTCTTCTCTCAGTCTGTTTATCTCTCCTCCTCTTCTCTCAGTCTGTTTATCTCTCCTCCTCTCTCAGTCTGTTTATCTCTCCTCCTCTCTCAGTCTGTTTATCTCTCCTCCTCCTCTCTCAGTCTGTTTATCTCTCCTCCTCTCTCAGTCTGTTTATCTCTCCTCCTCTTCTCTCAGTCTGTTTATCTCTCCTCCTCTTCTCTCAGTCTGTTTATCTCTCCTCCTCTCTCAGTCTGTTTATCTCTCCTCCTCTCTCAGTCTGTTTATCTCTCCTCCTCCTCTCTCAGTCTGTTTATCTCTCCTCCTCCTCTCTCAGTCTGTTTATCTCTCCTCTCTCAGTCTATTTATCTCTCCTCCTCTTCTCTCAGTCTGTTTATCTCTCCTCTCTCAGTCTGTTTATCTCTCCTCCTCTTCTCTCAGTCTGTTTATCTCTCCTCCTCTTCTCTCAGTCTGTTTATCTCTCCTCCTCTTCTCTCAGTCTGTTTATCTCTCCTCCTCTCTCAGTCTGTTTATCTCTCCTCCTCTTCTCTCAGTCTGTTTCTCTCTCCTCCTCTTCTCTCAGTCTATTTATCTCTCCTCCTCTTCTCTCAGTCTGTTTATCTCTCCTCCTCTTCTCTCAGTCTGTTTATCTCTCCTCCTCTTCTCTCAGTCTGTTTATCTCTCCTCCTCTTCTCTCAGTCTGTTTATCTCTCCTCCTCTTCTCTCAGTCTGTTTATCTCTCCTCCTCTCTCAGTCTGTTTATCTCTCCTCCTCTCTCAGTCTGTTTATCTCTCCTCCTCTTCTCTCAGTCTGTTTATCTCTCCTCCTCTTCTCTCAGTCTGTTTATCTCTC
>NW_027040064.1:119571-122071 GCF_034236695.1 Oncorhynchus nerka | reverse complement strand
TTTATATCGCCTCAATTAAACCACCGCCTCTTTTAACGACATATCGGCTACTTCCTCTGATAATTGCTTGCTGCAGCTTCTCACATGAATCCCTCGTTACGCCGGCTGCCTTCATCTGGGGGTCGGCGGGAGGATATTCAAGCACTTCCATGTAGGTGCTACAGGTTTCTATCATCTCGTTGGGATATGACTTGCATTTTACACTGACATTAAATATTAATATAGAATAATACATAAATATTAATATAGAATACATATTAATATAGAATACATATTAATATAGAATACATATTAATATAGAATACATATTAATATAGAATACATATTAATATAGAATACATATTAATATAGAATACATATTAATATAGAATACATATTAATATAGAATAATTAATACATATTAATAAATATTAATAAATATTCATATAGAATAATTAATAAATATGAATATAGAATACTACATAAATATTAATATAGAATACTACATAAATATTAATATAGAATACATATTAATATAGAATACATATTAATATAGAATACATATTAATATAGAATAATTAATACATATTAATAAATATTAATAAATATTCATATAGAATAATTAATAAATATTAATATAGAATACTACATAAATATTAATATAGAATACTACATAAATATTAATATAGAATACATATTAATATAGAATACATATTAATATAGAATAATTAATACATATTAATAAATATTAATAAATATTCATATATAATAATTAATAAATATTCATATATAATAATTAATAAATATTCATATATAATAATTAATAAATATTAATATATAATAATTAATAAATATTAATATAGAATACTACATAAATATTAATATAGAATACATATTAATATAGAATAATTAATACATATTAATAAATATTAATAAATATTCATATATAATAATTAATAAATATTCATATATAATAATTAATAAATATTCATATATAATACTTAATAAATATTCATATAGAATAATTAATAAATATTAATATAGAATACATATTAATATAGAATAATTAATACATATTAATAAATATTAATAAATATTCATATATAATAATTAATAAATATTCATATATAATAATTAATAAATATTAATATATAATACTTAATAAATATTCATATATAATAATTAATAAATATGCATACATATTCATATAGAAAAATTGCTCAATATTAATATATAATAATAATAATTAATACATATTCATATAATCATTAATAAATATTAATATATATATATATATAATAATTAATACATATTCATATAATCATTAATAAATATTAATATATATATATATATAATAATTAATACATATTCATATAATCATTAATATATATTAATAAATATGCATATAATAATTAATACATATTCATATAATCATTAATAAATATTAATATATACATAATAAATAATTAATACATATTCATATAATCATTAATAAATATTAATATATATATAATAATAATAATTAATACATATTCATATATATTCATTAATAAATATTTATATACTGACCCTCCTAACGAAGTTAACTTGTCCCACTATGACCCAGGAAACCGTGCAGTTTATTAGACTACAGATTAAATAATGATTTGTTGTGTGGTCGTCTCACTACGACTCAGGAAACCGTGCAGTTTATTAGACTACAGATTAAAATAAGTGATGATTAACTTCCCAGGGGAGTGAAAGTGCAGTGATGAGCTTGATGCTCCTTTCCAATGAATATCCAGGGTCTCATTCTGGTGACATGATGATCGGTGCTTGGCGGCCATTTTGATAAATGAAAACAATGTCATCCATAATAATCTCATCATGTAGGCTAGCCTACCTGCACTGAATCTGCCTACCTGCACTGAATCTGCCTACCTGCACTGTATCTGCCTACCTGCACTGTATCTGCCTACCTGCACTGTGTCTGCCTACCTGCACTGAATCTGCCTACCTGCACTGAATCTGCCTACCTGCACAGTGTCTGCCTACCTGCACTGTGTCTGCCTACCTGCACTGTGTCTGCCTACCTGCACTGTGTCTGCCTACCTGCACTGAATCTGCCTACCTGCACTGAGTCTGCCTACCTGCACTGTGTCTGCCTACCTGCACAGTGTCTGCCTACCTGCACTGAATCTGCCTACCTGCACTGTGTCTGCCTACCTGCACAGTGTCTGCCTACCTGCACTGAATCTGCCTACCTGCACCGAATCTGCCTACCTGCACAGTGTCTGCCTACCTGCACAGTGTCTGCCTACCTGCACTGTGTCTGCCTACCTGCACTGAATCTGCCTACCTGCACTGAATCTGCCTACCTGCACTGTGTCTGCCTACCTGCACTGTGTCTGCCTACCTGCACTGAGTCTGCCTACCTGCACTGAATCTGCCTACCTGCACTGAATCTGCCTACCTGCACTGTATCTGCATACCTGCACTGTGTCTGCCTACCTGCACTGAATCTGCCTACCTGCACTGAATC
>NW_027040064.1:107071-114571 GCF_034236695.1 Oncorhynchus nerka | reverse complement strand
GAGAGATATCATGACCACACCAGACTACCTACAGAGAGATATCATGACCACACCAGACTACCTACAGAGAGATATCAGACCACACCAGACTACCTACAGAGAGATATCATGACCACACCAGACTACCTACAGAGAGATATCATGACCACACCAGACTACCTACAGAGAGATATCATGACCACACCAGACTACCTACAGAGAGATATCATGACCACACCAGACTACCTACAGAGAGATATCATGACCACACCAGACTACCTACAGAGAGATATCATGACCACACCAGACTACCTACAGAGAGATATCATGTCTTCTAGCATAACCACACCAGACTACCTACAGAGAGATATCATGACCACACCAGACTACCTACAGAGAGATATCATGACCACACCAGACTACCTACAGAGAGATATCATGACCACACCAGAATACCTACAGAGAGATATCATGACCACACCAGACTACCTACAGAGAGATATCATGACCACACAGACTACCTACAGAGAGATATCATGACCACACCAGACTACCTACAGAGAGATATCATGACCACACCAGACTACCTACAGAGAGATATCATGACCACACCAGACTACCTACAGAGAGATATCATGACCACACCAGACTACCTACAGAGAGATATCATGACCACACCAGACTACCTACAGAGAGATATCATGACCACACCAGACTACCTACAGAGAGATATCATGACCACACCAGACTACCTACAGAGAGATATCATGACCACACCAGACTACCTACAGAGAGATATCATGACCACACCAGACTACCTACAGAGAGATATCATGACCACACCAGACTACCTACAGAGAGATATCATGACCACACCAGACTACCTACAGAGAGATATCATGACCACACCAGACTACCTACAGAGAGATATCATGACCACACCAGACTACCTACAGAGATATCATGACCACACCAGACTACCTACAGAGATATCATGACCACACCAGACTACCTACAGAGATATCATGACCACACCAGACTACCTACAGAGATATCATGTCCACACCAGACTACCTACAGAGAGATATCATGACCACACCAGATAAGAGGTTATAAAGATATTCATAAAATGTGTGGTTCGAGCCCTGAATGCCGATTGGCTGACAGCTGTGGTATATCAGACCGTATATCAGACCATGTTGCGTCGGGCATAAGAACAGCCCTTAGCCGAGGTATATTGGCCACACACACCACAAACCCCAGCGGTGCCTTATTGCTAAAAATAACATCTTATCTTTGATTAATTTCAGCTCTGTGTCCTCTCAATAACAAAGACGGAGTCCCAGATGGCACCCTATTCCCTATATAGTGCACTACTTTAGACCAGAACCCTATTCCCTATATAGTGCACTACTTTAGACCAGAGCCCTATTCCCTATATAGTGCACTACTGTTGACCAGGGCCCTATTCCCTATATAGTGCACTACTTTAGACCAGAGCCCTATTCCCTATATAGTGCACTACTGTTGACCAGAGCCCTATTCCCTATATAGTGCACTACTTTAGACCGTAGCCCTATTCCCTATATAGTACACTACTTTAGACCAGAGCCCTATTCCCTATATAGTGCACTACTGTTGACCAGGGCCCTATTCCCTATATAGTGCACTACTTTAGACCGTAGCCCTATTCCCTATATAGTGCACTACTGTTGACCAGAGCCCTATTCCCTATATAGTGCACTACTGTTGACCAGGGCCCTATTCCCTATATAGTGCACTACTTTAGACCAGAGCCCTATTCCCTATATAGTGCACTACTTTAGACCAGAACCCTATTCCCTATATAGTGCACTACTTTAGACCAGAGCCCTATTCCCTATATAGTGCACTACTTTAGACTAGAGCCCTATTCCCTCTATAGTGCACTACTGTTGACCAGGGCCCAATAGGCCTCTGTTATTGAGAGGTAATAGGGGGCCATCTGAGATGCATTCAAGGTCATTGTAGGAATATTTGAATAACTTTTGAGATTATTCAGATTAAACATAATTAGGGATCACTTGATGAGGATTAATGAGCTTTTCATCCTAACAATACTTTGAGATAATTGCCCTGAGAAATGAGCGGCTAATTATGATATAATTCAGTCATAACAGAGACGGGGAAAACTGTTTCCTCTTCAGGTCGACACGTTTAATCAAACAGTCCAGAGATTGTAGAACAGAGGACTTGGGTATTGACTAGGAGTATAAACCTGTTGACCACTCAGTTGGGACCAGGTTGTAGAACAGAGGGTATTGATTAGGAGTATAAACCCTGTTGACCACTCAGTTGGGACCAGGTTGTAGAACAGAGGGTATTGACTAGGAGTATAAACCCTGTTGACCACTCAGTTGGGACCAGGTTGTAGAACAGAGGACTTGGGTATTGACTAGGAGTATAAACCCTGTTGACCACTCAGTTGGGACTGCTAGGTTGTAGAACAGAGGACTTGGGTATTGACTAGGAGTATAAACCCTGTTGACCACTCAGTTGGGACCAGGTTGTAGAACAGAGGGTATTGATTAGGAGTATAAACCCTGTTGACCACTCAGTTGGGACCAGGTTGTAGAACAGAGGACTTGGGTATTGATTAGGAGTATAAACCCTGCTGACCACTCAGTTGGGACCAGGTTGTAGAACAGAGGGTATTGATTAGGAGTATAAACCCTGTTGACCACTCAGTTGGGACCAGGTTGTAGAACAGAGGGTATTGATTAGGAGTATAAACCCTATTGACCACTCAGTTGGGACCAGGTTGTAGAACAGAGGACTTGGGTATTGATTAGGAGTATAAACCCTGTTAACCACTCAGTTGGGACCAGGTTGTAGAACAGAGGACATGGGTATTGATTAGGAGTATAAACCCTGTTAACCACTCAGTTGGGACCAGGTTGTAGAACAGAGGGTATTGACTAGGAGTATAAACCCTGTTGACCACTCAGTTGGGACCAGGTTGTAGAACAGAGGACTTGGGTATTGACTAGGAGTATAAACCCTGTTGACCACTCAGTTGGGACCAGGTTGTAGAACAGAGGGTATTGATTAGGAGTATAAACCCTGTTTACTACTCAGTTGGGACCAGGTTGTAGAACAGAGGACTTGGGTATTGACTAGGAGTATAAACCCTGTTGACCACTCAGTTGGGACCAGGTTGTAGAACAGAGGACTTGGGTATTGACTAGGAGTATAAACCCTGTTGACCACTCAGTTGGGACCAGGTTGTAGAACAGAGGGTATTGATTAGGAGTATAAACCCTGTTTACTACTCAGTTGGGACCAGGTTGTAGAACAGAGGGTATTGATTAGGAGTATAAACCCTGTTGACCACTCAGTTGGGACCAGGTTGTAGAACAGAGGGTATTGATTAGGAGTATAAACCCTGTTGACCACTCAGTTGGGACCAGGTTGTAGAACAGAGGACTTGGGTATTGACTAGTGTTGACCACTCAGTTGGGACCAGGTTGTAGAACAGAGGGTATTGACTAGGAGTATAAACCCTGTTGACCACTCAGTTGGGACCAGGTTGTAGAACAGAGGGTATTGACTAGGAGTATAAACCCTGTTGACCACTCAGTTGGGAACAGAGTTAGATTGGATTAGAGATTAGAGAAACTTCACTATCCCATCAGGGGGAATTTAATTTGGTCATGTGCTTAACATGTGCTCTCTCTCTCTCCCTCTGTCTCTGTCTCTCTCTCTCTCTCTCTCTCTCTCTCTCTCTCTCTCTCTCTCACTCTCCTTGGTCTGGTGTCAACCTTTTAATTGCATCTACCAGGAGTGACCATGCTCCTACCAGTCTCTGCTGGTCTACCAGGAGTGACCATGCTCCCACCAGTCCCTGCTGGTCTACCAGGAGTGACCATGCTCCTACCAGTCTCTGCTGGTCTACCAGGAGTGACCATGCTCCCACCAGTCTCTGCTGGTCTACCAGGAGTGACCATGCTCCTACCAGTCTCTGCTGGTCTACCAGGAGTGACCATGCTCCTACCAGTCTCTGCTGGTCTACCAGGAGTGACCATGCTCCTACCAGTCTCTGCTGGTCTACCAGGAGTGACCATGCTCCTACCAGTCTCTGCTGGTCTACCAGGAGTGACCATGCTCCTACCAGTCTCTGCTGGTCTACCAGGAGTGACCATGCTCCCACCAGTCTCTGCTGGTCTACCAGGAGTGACCATGCTCCCACCAGTCTCTGCTGGTCTACCAGGAGTGACCATGCTCCTACCAGTCTCTGCTGGTCTACCAGGAGTGACCATGCTCCCACCAGTCTCTGCTGGTCTACCAGGAGTGACCATGCTCCTACCAGTCTCTGCTGGTCTACCAGGAGTGACCATGCTCCCACCAGTCCCTGCTGGTCTACCAGGAGTGACCATGCTCCTACCAGTCTCTGCTGGTCTACCAGGAGTGACCATGCTCCCACCAGTCTCTGCTGGTCTACCAGGAGTGACCATGCTCCCACCAGTCTCTGCTGGTCTACCAGGAGTGACCATGCTCCTACCAGTCTCTGCTGGTCTACCAGGAGTGACCATGCTCCTACCAGTCTCTGCTGGTCTACCAGGAGTGACCATGCTCCTACCAGTCTCTGCTGGTCTACCAGGAGTGACCATGCTCCCACCAGTCTCTGCTGGTCTACCAGGAGTGACCATGCTCCTACCAGTCTCTGCTGGTCTACCAGGAGTGACCATGCTCCTACCAGTCTCTGCTGGTCTACCAGGAGTGACCATGCTCCCACCAGTCCCTGCTGGTCTACCAGGAGTGACCATGCTCCTACCAGTCTCTGCTGGTCTACCAGGAGTGACCATGCTCCCACCAGTCTCTGCTGGTCTACCAGGAGTGACCATGCTCCTACCAGTCTCTGCTGGTCTACCAGGAGTGACCATGCTCCTACCAGTCTCTGCTGGTCTACCAGGAGTGACCATGCTCCTACCAGTCTCTGCTGGTCTACCAGGAGTGACCATGCTCCTACCAGTCTCTGCTGGTCTACCAGGAGTGACCATGCTCCCACCAGTCTCTGCTGGTCTACCAGGAGTGACCATGCTCCTACCAGTCTCTGCTGGTCTACCAGGAGTGACCATGCTCCCACCAGTCTCTGCTGGTCTACCAGGAGTGACCATGCTCCCACCAGTCTCTGCTGGTCTACCAGGAGTGACCATGCTCCCACCAGTCTCTGCTGGTCTACCAGGAGTGACCATGCTCCTACCAGTCTCTGCTGGTCTACCAGGAGTGACCATGCTCCCACCAGTCTCTGCTGGTCTACCAGGAGTGACCATGCTCCTACTAGTCTCTGCTGGTCTACCAGGAGTGACCATGCTCCCACCAGTCTCTGCTGGTCTACCAGGAGTGACCATAAAGTGTCATTATTGAGACGGTAATAGGTTCTGCCGTAGGGAAGAATCCTATTAAATGTCAATATGAATATAAACATTAAAGGACACGATTGGCTCTGAAGGTCCTTGGCGTCACGGTCCTTGGCGTCATGGCAACCCTACACGTTAACCCGCCTTGACGAGTGAGGCTGAGTTGGCGTGAGCCCTGGGTGAATTTACAAACTTCAAAGAGTCTCTTTCTTTTTTAAAATCCTTTCCCTTTTTTGTCCATTTCCTAATCCTGTTTTATTTTAGATGAAGGGTTTTCTCCTCTCCTCCTCCTCCTCCTCCTCTCCTCCTCTCCTCCCCTGCTGCTCTGATAGAGAGGGATTATCTCTCCTCCTCCTCCTCTCCTCTCCTCCTCCTCCTCCTCCTCTCCTGCTGCTCTGATAGAGAGGGATTATCTCTCCTCCTCCTCCTCTCCTCTCCTCCTCCTCTCCTCCCCTCGTGGTCTTGGACCTGTGTCTCGTGGTGCTATCTGGGGGAGACGGCCCACCTACTCGTGGTCTTGGACCTGTGTCTCGTGGTGCTATCTGGGGGAGACGGCCCACCTACTCGTGGTCTTGGACCTGTGTCTCGTGGTGCTATCTGGGAGACGGCCCACCTACTCGTGGTCTTGGACCTGTGTCTCGTGGTGCTATCTGGGGGAGACGGCCCACCTACTCGTGGTCTTGGACCTGTGTCTCGTGGTGCTATCTGGGGGAGACGGCCCACCTACTCGTGGTCTTGGACCTGTGTCTCGTGGTGCTATCTGGGAGACGGCCCACCTACTCGTGGTCTTGGACCTGTGTCTCGTGGTGCTATCTGGGGAGACGGCCCACCTACTCGTGGTCTTGGACCTGTGTCTCGTGGTGCTATCTGGGAGACGGCCCACCTACTCGTGGTCTTGGACCTGTGTCTCGTGGTGCTATCTGGGGAGACGGCCCACCTACTCGTGGTCTTGGACCTGTGTCTCGTGGTGCTATCTGGGGAGACGGCCCACCTACTCGTGGTCTTGGACCTGTGTCTCGTGGTCTTGCTATAATGGCGTGTGTCTTGTGGTCTTGCTATAATGGCGTGTGTCTTGTGGTCTTGCTATAATGGCGTGTGTCTTGTGGTCTTGCTATAATGGCGTGTGTCTTGTGGTCTTGCTATAATGGCGTGTGTCTTGTGGTCTTGCTATAATGGCGTGTGTCTTGTGGTCTTGCTATAATGGCGTGTGTCTTGTGGTCTTGCTATAATGGCGTGTGTCTTGTGGTCTTGCTATAATGGCGTGTGTCTTGTGGTCTTGCTATAATGGCGTGTGTCTTGTGGTCTTGCTATAATGGCGTGTGTCTTGTGGTCTTGCTATAATGGCGTGTGTCTCGTGGTCTTGCTATAATGGCGTGTGTCTTGTGGTCTTGCTATAATGGCGTGTGTCTCGTGGTCTTGCTATAATGGCGTGTGTCTTGTGGTCTTGCTATAATGGCGTGTGTCTTGTGGTCTTGGATGACTCATGTGTACGGCCTTGTTAGAGAGCCAGACGGGAGGCTACGTTCCAAATGGCACCCTAATCCCTACGTAGTGCACTACTTCTGACCAGAGCAGTATGTATGGGACCTAATCCCTACGTAGTGCACTACTTCTGACCAGAGCAGTATGTATGGGCCCTAATCCCTACGTAGGGAACTACTTCTGACCAGAACCTTATGGGCCCTAATCCCTACGTAGTTCACTACTTCTGACCAGAACTTTATGGGCCCAAATCTCTATTTAATGCACTACTTCTGACCAGAACCTTATGGGCCCTAATCCCTATTTAGTGCACTACTTCTGACCAGAACCGTATGGGCCCTAATCCCTATTTAGTGCACTACTTCTGACCAGAACCGTATGGGCCCTAATCCCTATTTAGTGCACTACTTCTGACCAGAACCGTATGGGCCCTAATCCCTATTTAGTGCACTACTTCTGACCAGAACCTTATGGGCCCTAATCCTATTTAGTGCACTACTTCTGACCAGAACCTTATGGGCCCTAATCCCTATTTAGTGCACTACTTCTGACCAGAACCTTATGGGCCCTAATCCCTATTTAGTGCACTACTTCTGACCAGAACCGTATGGGCCCTAATCCCTATTTAGTGCACTACTTC